>NW_007379540.1:0-3019 GCF_000475195.1 Diaphorina citri
GATGGCCTAGCCCTGGACTGACTAGCTGTAGTACCATACCTACTAGGGATATCATCATCAGACAATCTGTTTCTACCAGTACTGTACTTACTCCCAGTGGTAGTGGAGGTTTCATCCTTTGATCCAAATGGTTTGTAAGATGAGCTGTCTCTTGAGTCAGATGACGTATTGTACCTGGAAAGAGAGATTACCGAATTAAAAATCTGCACTCCAAGAGCAGGAGGAGTACTACAAGCTGCTCAAAATAATTACTCTTTTAAGTCATTAGCAGTAAGGACATTCAATACACTTACCTGGAGGCTATGAACGCATCTCTAGCACTACTTCCACTAGTGGAGGTGGCAGCTGGTGCTGTGTCTCTAGCATTTGCAGATCGGGCCAGTAGAGGTCCTATATCAGTTTTCTCCATGCCCGATGCTGGCTTTTTTACAGCTGCCTCTTCTTCACTTTCCGTCTCCTCACTTTCGCTACTCGTTTCGGTCTCTTCTTCTGTTTCTTCTTCGTCATCATCGTCCTCCTCTTCCTCCTCTTTGGTTGCAGGAGGGGTAGATTTTGCGGGAGTAGCTGTTGTTGCTGTGGTTGTAGAAGGACGATTACCTGCAACAGAGTTACATGGAGGTAAATCAATAACAAGAGTAGGTACTTAATGAACTTTTACTGGCAGCATTAAATTCTGTCATCATCCCGGATTACATGAAGAACCTTTTCAAATTTACAGAGGTCCTGAATATTATTATTTATTTTACGTTCAATACTTTCCAATGAGAGTAAAGATATTGTCATTAGCTTCGACTCATTTTTCCGAGTAACCAAACAAATGAGCTCCCCTTCTGCCTTCTCTAACTGTTGAAACTTCAGTATTGTCTATTGTCTGTCGACTAACTATAAATAACAATAAAAATCTGATAACTTAAAAATAATTAGCAATAAAAATCTGACAAAGAGCTTAAAAACAAGAGCTTGCACTGAAGTTTTTGGAAAATCAAAGCATTTCGAATAAAGCGTTACATTAAAATGTCAAGAAGTAGTGATACTTCTTACTGTTAGATAATAATATTGTTATGAAAATTGATTTTAAATTTTAAAATAATTAATATGAAAAGATATAGATGTGGTTTTCTTCGAGAGCTTGTTTTAAATGTAAACACGTTAATTATTTTCCAGTAAGCACTTTCTTGTTAGTGAACGTGGTTCTTCAGAAAAGAAAGAAACAAAGCCAAGCAATAAGAGTCTGTAAAATAATATATGGTAGGTAGATCTCAATTCTTCTGTTGGATCTTCATTAATACTAATAACTATGAAGGTAGATAACATGAAATAATTTATGGGTCAGCCATGAAATCGTGAATATGTGAGCTTAACATTTATGCTTATAAAATAATGTCCAAAATCTAAAGTTACAATGAACACAGTGAAGAGTTTGGAGTTGTATTTCGTAATCATAGATTTATTAGATATTATAGCTGATTTGATATTCATGGAAAGATAGAATAAAGCTATTAACCTATTAGTCTAATAATATTGTTTAGTTACAATGAAAATGGCTGAAAACAAGTGGAACGCAAAAATTAAAAGAAGGAACTCAAAATTCGGAAGCAACACGTATTCTGGAAGCCGGAGCTAAGAGAAACTAAAACTAGAGCAGATAGCAGTGGGTACAACAGGGAATTTACCTCCGCCTAAAAAACGACTCTGAAAAGGTTTGGCTTGAGTTGTGCTGGCAGTGGCTGGTGTGTTGGAACTTGTAGAGGACACAGAACCTCTTCTGGCATCAGAGGAAGTTCTGGTTCGGTTGGGGGAAGCACTTGTCGAATCAGCATCAGGTTTTGCACCTGTTTTTGCAAGAAATTGACGTTTTAGCTCCTCAGTTGAAAAAACGGCGCCAGTGTTTTTCACTGCTGTACTATTGGTTGATTCAGTGGAAGCCGTTGAATCAGTACTGGCAGATCTTCCAGATTTTTTTGGCGCAGCCGACCCTGTTTTTTATTTAATTTTCATTAGGATTCATAGAAATGATACGTCATATTGAAACAATTCCAAAATTTTAAAAAGAAAAGATCACAAGATTTTGTGTTTGCTGATGTTTAGAAATGGTGAATGTGTCTGACATTTCTGTGATGGAATTTTAATGTCAATTTCAAAAAGTAGACAACCCGTGTAAATTGATTATCTTGCCAAAATTTGAAACATATAGGTACATAGGTACAGTCATCCTTGTATAGGTAAAACATGTTTGGAAATTTGCAGAGGTATAGCGTTTGACAGATTATTTATTTAAAAATTGTGTATTTTTTACTCTGGATGAAAAGTTCATGTGACAAAAATAAATGTAATAATAAATAATTAATGACATCAGAGTGCTCTATTAGGGTACCTACTCTTTTATCAACATGATGAATCAAAAGCACAAAGTAGGTAATCAATGTAACAGTTGTAACATGATATTTTTTTTTTTTTCCTGATTACCTAGGTACCTAGATTCTATTTGAAATTTTATCTACTCATCGTTGCTTGATGAGGTTCATTTTAAGCTCATTCAATATTGCTTAGCATTGTAAAATTTAACAAATAATTATTCAGATTAGAAAAAAAAAGACGATCTTTAACCGTTCACATCATTATCTACTTATTCAGCATTTTTCTATTTATTTTTCATCTACTTTCTTATCATTAGAAACAAGATAATCCCTGATTTCTTACTTGTTCTTGTGTTTCCTTATTTTCTCAATCCTCATTTCCTTTCTCGTCGTAGATATTTTCTTTTCATCGGAAAAATAGGGGGAAATAGAGCAAACAAATAGCGGGAAAAAAAATTGCAATCGAAACGAGATGGATCTCGAATTGTAAATAAAAAGGTCGTCTCTGGTGAGGCACACTGGAGTATCTACGGGTCGCATCAGTGATAATTTTGTATATTACGTTCATACAACAACCGATCGACATTGACCCAGAGTAGGGAAGGTCAAAGGTTTTTGGGGAGGGGGAAAAAAATTGGTTTATAAATTCATCATGACATTCG
>NW_007379540.1:3510-51869 GCF_000475195.1 Diaphorina citri
AACTACCAATAACGATTTCACTCTTATTACCTGTACACGATGGTTTTCCTTGTCACAGACGTAAATAAATCCAAGAGCATCTGTTGTTATGCCCCAGGGGTAATTGAATTTCCCATCAGCCGTGCCTTGACTTCCAAATGCACGTAAGAATCTTCCAGAAGGATCCATAACCTGTACGAGGATAATAAAGAGAGAAATGTTATTGGTAGAAACTTGATATTGAGCCTTCTATTTGAAAACAAGATGAGTGAACCTATAACAAATTTGTTCTTGGATTTCAGGAAAAAGTTACTCTATGCCTTCTACTATTGTTGATAATTACCCCCACTTTCTTAGTAAAATAAAACAGAAGGCACTTACCTGTATTCTATGGTTATAGCGATCAGCAATTATAAATTGACCGATTCGATTGACGGCTACGCCAGCGAGACAATCGAACTCGCCTTCGGCGTTTCCGTAACTTCCAAACTCTTTCGTAAATATTCCATCAGAGTCGAATACCTGCAATTGAAGACAAATTTTAATTGGGGTATAGTTATAAAGTCCTGAAATTTAAATTGCAGAGATTGAGTAAAATATGCCTTGTTTATACTGTCCGGATGAATATCAATACTGACTTTAGCAAAGCAGATACACGTACCTACATAAATGAACGTGGATTTAATATTTATAGATGTTTCAGACTTTACTAATTTTTCCTTCAAATCTCCCCGTTTGACCCGTTTCTACTTGGGGTCATCGAATGAGACTGTAAGTTAAGTTCATGAAATCTATTCAAGTTCATGAAACATATTTGACATCTCTTCTGGTCCGCTAGAAAAACTATCGGTTTGAAGGTGGAAATGTCGAAAACATACCTGAACTCTATGGTTCGAGGAATCTGCGACAACAATGGAGTTGTCAGGACCAACGGCTATGCCTCTTGGCCACGTAAAACATCCGGGCTCGCTCCCCCGACTCCCTATTTTGAACTGCAAGCGCCTTTTCTGCAGATATTGGCTTCTAGGGGTAGTACCTACTTGGCCGATACCTGAAACGAGCAACGTTTGAAGAAGAAAGCACGAGTTAATATTTTTTGCTTCTGAAGGTATGCATCTACCTGGATAAAATACAAAATTATTATTTATCACATTGTAAAGGTAGTATTGAAAGTTTTGATGTACAGAGATGTGATTAAAGGTGTCGTTCAAAGGAAAGCAATAACGTCGTTTTGCGGCAATGAAACAGCGTTTGTTCGACTGTAAGGCCTGAGAGAAAAACAATAAGCGTCTTTATTCCAGGAATTCAAATAAATCTATGCACAGCCTCTATAAAACGAAGTATGTACAAAAGTAAAACACGACAAAGGATTTGGCATGTGAAGGAGAAAAATGGGCAGGAAAGGGAAATTCAGCCTGAAACAAGGGAATCTGTTTAGCCAGATAAGCGTGATGCTAAGAGGAAGAAAAGTTATAAAGAAAGGAAACATTGAATAAGCAAATGAGGGAAAAGAAGAGTAGGCTGGAATAAATAAAAGCGTCCTTATTTTAGGAATTCAAATCAAATCTATACACAGCCTCTATAAAACGAAGTATGTACAAAAGTAAAACACGACAAAGGATTTGGTAAGTGAAGGAGAAAAATGGGCAGGAAAGGGAAATTCAGCCTGAAACAAGGGAATCTGTTTAGACAGACGAGCGTGATGCTAAGAGGAAGAAAAGTTATAAAGAAAGGAAACATTGAATAAGCAAATGAGGGAAAAGAAGAGTAGGCTGGAATAAATAAACTTAAACAAGGCAGACAAAGAAGCGTACATGATGGGTTCAGCAAGAAATTCCTTACTATCATTTCAAATTGAGCAAGATAACAGGATATTAAAAACCTGTAGGCTGCCAATATCCTGTGTCTTCTTTGTCTTTTGGATTTGAATTTCTCTGCACAGTGTTAAATCAATTTCCAGGATTTCATGACAAAGGTTTTGCTCATTTCCTACCAATTTGTCTGGTGTTGGGAATAAATTCAATGTTAATTAGATTGGATGAAATGAAAAGGAGCATTCACAAAGTTTCTACCACCCAAACTTCTAACTTGAACTTGTAAATCACAGACATGTGTAAGCAAAATTTGAGAAGGTGGCTTAATGGGATCCTGGGTAACTCATCACATTTTGTCCATTGTGTTGATGTTCTTCCATATTTAAGAAAGCTCTAAGCTAACAGGTTAGTTTGGCTCTAGCAGAAAAACAGATCATAGCAAACTTTAGAAAGAAAGAGGCTAATCTTGTTACAAGATACTGTAGGCAGAAAGATGAACACTAAAGTTCAAATGTTGGGATGCGTATGCATGCGAGCAAGCAATTGGTCTTCTACTAAATGATTAGTATTCTGTCTAACTCTAAACCCGCCCACCTCCAAATCACTAATATGGAAATAGGACCTTTGCAGAAGAATAAGCTAAAGATTCCGCAGGTTTGAAACATATTATTCAGCACAAGTGAAGGTATATTAGACATGAAAGCACTGCAGGTCTCAAGCACAGTTTCGGGGAGCGAGGGCTCTTCTGAATTCCGGCATATCGGGGGGTGGATCTTTGAGCTCTGGCGCTAGAAAGGCAAAGGGTTTACCTGTTTGTGCTGCTTGGGCTGTAGTTTGAATAGGGTCGTTGGGGGAGCCGTACATGTTTTTTGACTCGTCGTCAGATTCATCGCCATGTCTCGAATGTAAGCTGGATCGTCTAGAGGGCGTGCTGGTTCCCGAAGCGGTTCCAGAGCTGGATGGACCGGCTCCCTCTTTGCCACGGTTCCCGTATTTACTTTTTAAGTATCTCGCCCATGAGCTGAGGGCGGCTCCGTCTTTTTCCCCACCTGTTAATGAAGCGATTTGTTAGACACCGAGAGGAAAGATAGAGATAGGGGGCGAGACGACAAGCAGTGAGTTTAGGAAAAGTTAAGTGGCAACAGTTTGAGGGGGAGATTATTTGGTTGTTTTGACTAAATTGTGAACCTGTTCTAGATTTGGAATATACGTAGCGTAATAATGTTGGTGTGTTTTGTTGTTGTAACTAAGAGCGGCTTCGTCTTTTTCTGTGTGATGTTTTTGTTTCGCGTTGGGTGTGCGTTGCTGTTGGTTTCAACTCTGGACTATACCTACATATTTACGCCTGTCTGTATGTTTGATTCAATGTAATGTTGTAGCCTAGATGAGTAACTAGGTACATAAGTCTTTTCACAATTTAGTTGAAAAGTAGCGTTCAACCAGGATTCGTTATTGGTAAGATTTGTAATTGAACGAGCGGTAACGGTAATGTTACTTTGCATCACCATCAATAAAATAATATTGATTTCTACCCAAAAATTAAAATTAAATTGGTAAATAAATAGATTGTTTCCTGCTCTATCTAGATAATAATAAATGCGATGTACAGAGCAAATGAATTAGGTTTGGTTAATGGAATTCATGGATAAGTTAAAATCATCAAGGATACCAAACTATCAAGAATATCAAGGGGTTTTTGAAGAAAGATTTTTGACCAATTTCACATAATGTTTTCATAAATTCTACAAAGATTAGAAAAGAGAAATTCAGATTAAAAGTTCATGCTTCAGACTTCAAAGAGTCAAATGTAGTTAACACCAAAATTGCCTATTGAAAATTCACATAATGTTTTCATAAATTCTACATAGATTAGAAAAGAGAAATTCAGATTAAAAGTTCATGCTTCAGACTTCAAAGAGTCAAATGTAGTTAACACCAAAATTGCCTATTGAAAACTATGCGAACATTGAACTGCTGGAGACGTAGCTTTGTTAGTGAAAAAAGTAAGAATTAAAAATGGTTCAATACTACACCACAAAATTGAAACCAATGAAAAAGTCAAATACCAACGAACTACTTAACCGCAGACCTGAATAAAGTTCTCATAGCTAAAAGATAAAAAGAAAAGGAAAAAAATAAGAGACTGTAAATGAAACTTTTGAAAGCTTACTATGGAGATACGACTTGTAATTAAAAATGGTTCAATACTACACCACAAAATTGAAACCAATGAAAAGGTCAAATACCAACGAACTACTTAACCGCAGACCTGAATAAATTTCTCATAGCTAAAAGATAAAAAGAAAAGGAAAAAAATAAGAGACTGTAAATGAAACTTTTGAAAGCTTACTATGGAGATACGACTTGAGAATTTGATAAAGTTAAACACAAGTATCATTTGAAACACATACCATGCGTTAAGTACTATTAGATGCAAAATTGGAAATATTGTACAGTGATGAAAAATGTTTTCCGAGAAAGAACAACAACACAATGGAGCGAATATTTCTTTCGAATTCTTCTGAGTTCTCAATCGCTTTTCTGCTTTACGCTCACAGTGAGTCAGGTTTCAATGTTTGTTGTTCCTACAAATTCTAGTGTTATACAATTAGTAGAAAAGTATTTCTTATCGTATGTTTATGTTACTAGTTGTGAGTGTGTGGAAAAAAAACTAGCAATCGAAACGAGATGGATCTCGAATTGTAAATAAAAAGGTCGTCTCTGGTGAGGCAAACTGGAGTATCTACGGGTCACATCAGTGATAATTTTATATATTACGTTCATACAACAACCGATCGACATTGACCCAGAGTAGGGAAGGTCAAAGGTTTTTGGGGAGGGGAAAAAAATTGGTTTATAAATTCATCATGACATTCGTAAATCTGCTTTTCCAACACCCAATCTTCAGTCTCATACTTCATAGGCATTTCCTTTATGCTGTTTTTCAAAGGATATAGTACCTGCATATGATTGATATTTATTATGTTTACTCCCAAAGACAGTATCTGAACAATTACTCGAGAAAGAAAAAGCAACACTGTTTCTATGGGCTCTTGATATACGTTCATACCGTTAATACCTCAGCTTTTGTACAATAAGAGGATTCAAATGCAAATCAAATGTTGCAAGTGTTGAAACGACAATCCCCCTTTTTTTTCAATGAAACGTAGATGATATAATCCTTAGCACGTACTAAACTCATTTCGAGTACACTACGAGTACAGTATAGTAGTAAAGTTTATTGGGTTATTCAGATTCAGAATAGACTAAAGCTAAAAGTTAAGGAGATAAAGACTGAAACAGTGGAGAAGTATGGAATAGTAATGAAGTGATTATTAGTCCAGCAGATTTAGTCGAAGCGTTAAAGCATTAAATAAAGGGTTCTGCTATAATTTGTTATTGGTGTGGTGGAAAGAATTTTATGAATTTAATTTTCCCCATGTAATTGAGTAGGTACTGCTCTCTTTATGGAAATTTTTGCATGAAGGTCAGGAGGGAAGTAATGTTAAAACTTTGGACTTGTTTCCTTTTTAGGAGGACGGGGACAACACAACAATTCGACTCTATCAAGAAAGGTGTTCCAGAAATAGACTACAAGTGGAATCTGCTTCCAGCGCCAGTGTGTTGTTGCTCTTTCAACTTTGGAAGAGAAATACCTGCGCTAGCATTGGAGGAATATCCTGACGTGACTCTATCAGGAGAATTATCTCTCGACTTCAAGGTATGACTAGACCGAGACCTGGCGAGCTCAGTCCTAGGGAAGTCTGTAACAGAGCTGGATGCAGCAGCTGCTTTGGATGCTAAGTATGCCGCTGGTGAGTAAGGAGAGTTAGGTCCATCATCAAACTCTTCATCATCCAACATTAACGCGTGAGAGCTCTTGCTTCTGGCAAGTCTTGCTTTCCTGTCTTTCAGAGCAGCAAATCTTGTTCTGCCCGAGGAGTACAGAGAGGATTCATCTTTCTCATCTTCTGGAGATACCACAGCAGCACTTTTGCTTTTATTTAGAAATCTACTTGTGTACGGGGATGTTTCTGTGCCTAGTGATGCACCAATACTACCAGCTCTGGCTGTGTGGCTACTAGTTCCATAACGACTAGGAGTTGAGTCAGTCTCATAGGATGGCCTAGCCCTGGACTGACTAGCTGTAGTACCATACCTACTAGGGATATCATCATCAGACAATCTGTTTCTACCAGTACTGTACTCGCACCAATACTACCAGCTCTGGCTGTGTGGCTACTAGTTCCATATCGACTAGGAGTTGAGTCAGTCTCGTATGATGGCCTAGCTCTGGACTGACTAGCAGTAGTACCATACCTACTAGGGATATCATCATCAGACAATCTGTTTCTACCAGTACTGTACTTACTCCCAGTGGTAGTGGAGGTTTCATCCTTTGATCCAAATGGTTTGTAAGATGAGCTGTCTCTTGAGTCAGATGACGTATTATACCTGGAAAGAGAGATTACCGATTTAAAAATCTGCACTCCAAGAGCAGGAGGAGTACTACAAGCTTCTCAAAATAATTACTCTTTTAAGTCATTAGCAGTAAGGACATTCAATACACTTACCTGGAAGCTATGAACGCATCTCTAGCACTACTTCCACTAGTGGAGGTGGCAGCTGGTGCTGTGTCTCTAGCATTTGCAGATCGGGCCAGTAGAGCGAGTCAGATGACGTATTGTACCTGGAAAGAGAGATTACCGAATTAAAAATCTGCACTCCAAGAGCAGGAGGAGTAGGTACTACAAGCTTCTCAAAATAATTACTCTTTCAAGTCATTATTAGCAGTAAGGACATTCAATACACTTACCTGGAGGCTATGAATGCATCTCTAGCACTACTTCCACTAGTGGAGGTGGCAGCTGGTGCTGTGTCTCTAGCATTTGCAGATCGGGCCAGTAGAGGTCCTATATCAGTTTTCTCCATGCCCGATGCTGGCTTTTTTACAGCTGCCTCTTCTTCACTTTCCGTCTCCTCACTTTCGCTACTCGTTTCGGTCTCTTCTTCTGTTTCTTCTTCGTCATCATCGTCCTCCTCTTCCTCCTCTTTGGTTGCAGGAGGGGTAGATTTTGCGGGAGTAGCTGTTGTTGCTGTGGTTGTAGAAGGACGATTACCTGCAACAGAGTTACATGGAGGTAAATCAATAACAAGAGTAGGTACTTAATGAACTTTTACTGGCAGCATTAAATTCTGTCATCATCCCGGATTACATGAAGAACCTTTTCAAATTTACAGAGGTCCTGAATATTATTATTTATTTTACGTTCAATACTTTCCAATGAGAGTAAAGATATTGTCATTAGCTTCGACTCATTTTTCCGAGTAACCAAACAAATGAGCTCCCCTTCTGCCTTTACAGAGGTCCTGAATATTATTATTTATTTTATGTTCAATACTTTCCAATGAGAGTAAAGATATTGTCATTAGCTTCGACTCATTTTTCCGAGTAACCAAACAAATGAGCTCCCCTTCTGCCTTCTCTAACTGTTGAAACTTCAGTATTGTCTATTGTCTGTCGACTAACTATAAATAACAATAAAAATCTGATAACTTAAAAATAATTAGCAATAAAAATCTGACAAAGAGCTTAAAAACAAGAGCTTGCACTGAAGTTTTTGGAAAATCAAAGCATTTCGAATAAAGCGTTACATTAAAATGTCAAGAAGTAGTGATAGATAATTAGCAATAAAAATCTGATAAAGAACTTAAAAACAAGAGCTTGCACTGAAGTTTTTGGAAAATCAAAGCATTTCGAATAAAGCGAGCTGTTGAAACTTCAGTATTGTCTATTGTCTGTCGACTAACTATAAATTAATAACAATAAAAATCTGATAACTTAAAAATAATTAGCAATAAAAATCTGATAAAGAACTTAAAAACAAGAGCTTGCACTGAAGTTTTTGGAAAATCAAAGCATTTCGAATAAAGCGTTACATTAAAATGTCAAGAAGTAGTGATACCTACTTCTTACTGTTAGATAATAATTGTTATGAAAATTGATTTTAAATTTTAAAATAATTAATATGAAAAGATATAGATGTGGTTTTCTTTGAGAGGTTGTTTTAAATGTAAACACGTTAATTATTTTCCAGTAAGCACTTTCTTGTTAGTGAACGTGGTTCTTCAGAAAAGAAAGAAACAAAGCCAAGCAATAAGAGTCTGTAAAATAATATATGGTTATTTCTGTAAATATGTAGGTAGATCTCAATTCTTCTGTTGGATCTTCATTAATACTAATAACTATGAAGGTAGATAACATGAAATAATTTATGGGTCAGCCATGAAATCGTGAATATGTGAGCTTAACATTTATGCTTATAAAATAATGTCCAAAATCTAAAGTTGCAATGAACACAGTGAAGAGTTTGGAGTTTTATTTCGTAATCATTGATTTATTTATTAGATATTATCGCTGATTTGATATTCATGGAAAGATAGAATAAAGCTATTAACCTATTAGTCTAATAATATTGTTTAGTTACAATGAAAATGGCTGAAATGAAGATTGAACATATATAATATTGTGATATTACTTTCTAGTTCCAGTGATTACAATATATTTCACTGGAAAGTATTAACAGATGAAAAACAAGGAAGGAGTCGGAGAACATTCAGAACAAAATGAAAGCCTCGACTTCAAACTTGAAAGAAAAAAAAATCTGGTGTGAACATCACACGACTTGCCTTATCCTATTGAATGGTGCTTATTTGGGTGTTCTGTTATCTGTTGTAACATTTACAATATCTCTAGCCGTTTAGTCGATATAGCGGAAACCCGCCAAAAAGCGGTCAAAATACCGCCAACCGCAGCAGCTATTTTAACCGTTTTGTGTTGCATCCTTGTCACATTTGTGAACTACATACCAAATTTCAAGTTTTTAGCTTATACCGTTCCCGAGATATTGTTAAATTACACAGAACACCGCCAAAAAGCGGTAAAATGCCGCCAACCGTTGCACCGGTCTTAACCAAAAGTTTTGTGTCGCCTCCTTGTCACATTTGACAGCTACATACCAAATTTCAAGTCTCTAGCTCTTACCGTTCTCGAGATATTTTGTTTACAGACTTGATTTATTAGATATTATAGCTGATTTGATATTCATGGAAAGATAGAATGAAGCTATTAACCTATTAGTCTAATAATATTGTTTAGTTACAATGAAAATGGCTGAAAACAAGTGGAACGCAAAAATTAAAAGAAGGAACTCAAAATTCGGAAGCAACACGTATTCTGGAAGCCGGAGCTAAGAGAAACTAAAACTAGAGCAGATAGCAGTGGGTACAACAGGGAATTTACCTCCGCCTAAAAAACGACTCTGAAAAGGTTTGGCTTGAGTTGTGCTGGCAGTGGCTGGTGTGTTGGAACTTGTAGAGGACACAGAACCTCTTCTGGCATCAGAGGAAGTTCTGGTTCGGTTGGGGGAAGCACTTGTCGAATCAGCATCAGGTTTTGCACCTGTTTTTGCAAGAAATTGACGTTTTAGCTCCTCAGTTGAAAAAACGGCGCCAGTGTTTTTCACTGCTGTACTATTGGTTGATTCAGTGGAAGCCGTTGAATCAGTACTGGCAGATCTTCCAGATTTTTTTGGCGCAGCCGACCCTGTTTTTTATTTAATTTTCATTAGGATTCATAGAAATGATACGTCATATTGAAACAATTCCAAAATTTTAAAAAGAAAAGATCACAAGATTTTGTGTTTGCTGATGTTTAGAAATGGTGAATGTGTCTGACATTTCTGTGATGGAATTTTAATGTCAATTTCAAAAAGTAGACAACCCGTGTAAATTGATTATCTTGCCAAAATTTGAAACATATAGGTACATAGGTACAGTCATCCTTGTATAGGTAAAACATGTTTGGAAATTTGCAGAGGTATAGCGTTTGACAGATTATTTATTTAAAAATTGTGTATTTTTTACTCTGGATGAAAAGTTCATGTGACAAAAATAAATGTAATAATAAATAATTAATGACATCAGAGTGTTCTATTAGGGTACCTACTCTTTTATCAACATGATGAATCAAAAGCACAAAGTAGGTAATCAATGTAACAGTTGTAACATGATATTATTTTTTTTTTCCTGATTACCTAGGTACCTAGATTCTATTTGAAATTTTATCTACTCATCGTTGCTTGATGAGGTTCATTTTAAGCTCATTCAATATTGCTTAGCATTGTAAAATTTAACAAATAATTATTCAGATTAGAAAAAAAAAGACGATCTTTAACCGTTCACATCATTATCTACTTATTCAGCATTTTTCTATTTATTTTTCATCTACTTTCTTATCATTAGAAACAAGATAATCCCTGATTTCTTACTTGTTCTTGTGTTTCCTTATTTTCTCAATCCTCATTTCCTTTCTCGTCGTAGATATTTTCTTTTCATCGGAAAAATAGGGGGAAATAGAGCAAACAAATAGCGGGAAAAAAAATTGCAATCGAAACGAGATGGATCTCGAATTGTAAATAAAAAGGTCGTCTCTGGTGAGGCACACTGGAGTATCTACGGGTCGCATCAGTGATAATTTTGTATATTACGTTCATACAACAACCGATCGACATTGACCCAGAGTAGGGAAGGTCAAAGGTTTTTGGGGAGGGGGAAAAAAATTGGTTTATAAATTCATCATGACATTCGCAAATCTGCTTTTCCAACACCCAATCTTCAGTTTCATACTTCATAGGCATTTCTTTCATACTGTTTTTCAAAGAATAGGATATAGTACCTACATATGATTGATATTTATTATGTTTACTCCCAAAGTCTACCTCAATCCTCAATGAGTCACAGGTGACAAAGATACTCCCTTCTGGTCCGACAGGGACGAGAAATCTTTGCCTTATATCAATTCTAAAGTCAATAGAATACGAAGTAAATTATTAAACAGAAGACTAGAGAAGAAAACAGAATGCTCGCTGTGAGGAAATGAATTTTATTTGTGGTAACTACCAAAGAGGAGAGGAAATAGGGACAAAGAGGGTTAAGGAAGGGACTAGGAGGGTGAAAGGGGGGGCATCACGTGAGAAAACTTAGCAATGTTGTTCGTGCCATATAACCATATATTGGCATATAACCATATATTGTATGGAAATTTCCAATGTCGATGTCGTTTGAAATTCAAAATACGTTCCCCAATCATAGGAAGCGATTTGTAAGAAAGGAAAGGAGAAATCTCACATTGTCGGATAAAGTATGACTTTTATTTTTACGGCGATTTATCTTTGCCCCATTTCGGGACCGGAAATATGTCGGAAAACTACTCAAAGGATGGATTTGAGGGATTTTTATTATACACTCGGTGACAAAATTAGAGGAACGCTCGTATTTTTTGGTTTTTCTCAAATTGCTGTTCAGTGTTGAATTTTTTTCGGGAAAACTATTATTAATGTTATTTGCTGTAAAGTTTAAAACTTATTCCAGAAGACCGCATACCTACATAAACTGTGAGTAAAAAAAGAAAAATCAAAAACAAGGATTAGTTTTTTGCTGAAAATGCATGTTTCTGGAGATAAATGTTAACGTAACTGTTTTTCTCCTCAATATTTTTTCACCATTTTTAAACCAGGTGCTTCAGAAAAGAACACAGAACATTAATTTACTACTGGTAAAAATTAGAAAAATTCTCTGGGCTCGAGTTGGCACTTTTTTTAAAAAGCCCATTTTTGCCCTATACAACTAATGGTAAAAAAGGAACGATTTTGAAAAAGTTCCGGCTAGGGTCCAGAAATTTTTTCTAATTTTTACCAGTAGTAAAATAATGTTCTGTGTTCTTTTCTGAAGCACCTGGTTTAAAAATGGTGAAAAAATATTGAGGAGAAAAACAGTTACGTTAACATTTATCTCCAGAAACATGCATTTTCAGCAAAAAACTAATCCTTGTTTTTGATTTTTCTTTTTTTACTCACAGTTTATGTAGGTATGCGGTCTTCTGGAATAAGTTTTAAACTTTACAGCAAATAACATTAATAATAGTTTTCCTGAAAAAAATTCAACACTGAACAGCAATTTGAGAAAAACCAAAAAATACGAGCGTTCCTCTAATTTTGTCACCGAGTGTATTATCTAGGATTCTTATAGAAGACGGCAGTATGCCAGGCCAAGTTTCGGTTACCTAAGCTCTACGTAGTTTACATTCTTCATGGGTGAAATAGACTTGAGCCAATTTCTATACCTCTGTGGACGAGTGTTTTAGTTTAGAGAACTGGCTCTCAGCCAGGAGATGTCGGGTTTAAGTTCTGCGATTGGAGTGGAAAAAGTAACTTAAATGAACGTGAAAGCGGTTCTAAGGTCAATTTCTAATTTCTAGGGTTCTTTTGAAAGATAAGAAACTCCATTAAATTTAGTCTTTCTATAGCTGTGTCTCTTGGATCAAAGATTTGAAAATCTACGTAATTAATAGGTACCTCTAATTAATACCTACCTCGGTGGTGTAGTGGTCAAGGCGCTCGCCTTGTAAACAGGAGGGCGTGGGTTCAATCCCAGCCGAGGTATGGAATTTTATCCTCAATATAATTTGACAATTTGACCACAATAATAGTAGTAGCCTACTGCTGGAGTAAAGGGACTTTTCAGTCCTATGCGAGCAGTATAAATAAGCACTATTATTATTATTATTATTATTATTATTATTAATATTATTATTAATATTACAGGTATGTAAGAAGTAGGCATAAGAAAATTCTGGTACCTTCTTTAAAAAAAAAAAAAAAAAAAAAAAAAAACCCTTTGTTCTTTTTTTTTTTATTATTCTTCTCAGAATGTGGAAATCTGGAAATCTCGACTTTCTGAAATTCTGATTGATGAAACATTGAATTAAAATTAACATAGGTATTTCTCTTTCCGAGACATTTCTGAATTTATTCCACTATTAATTTTATCTCAGGATTAACACTTTGAGGCCTATATTTGTATGTTGCGTCACCTGCAGAATCTTCTTCTTTTATTGCACTTTTTCCAAATTTTATTTGGGGTCGGCGTTGCCCTCCTTCATTCTAATCCTCCATTATCTCCTATCTAGCACCTCCTCTCTTCTCCATCCCTTCTCTCTCTCTCTCTCTCGAGTCTTCTTCAAATGCTAATAAGGGGCTCTTTTCCCATGGCATTTAGGTACCGTCAAACAAGAATTATTATAATCGAACGGGTTAATGTAGGTATTTATTCGAGCTCATCTTTATTCTTTCACTTTGGTTTTTCACATTTTCATTTTTTCGATTTTCTTGCTATCATTAATCATTTTTCTGACTTTTACAGTGGCGTAGCGTCCATGTAGGGCGTGTATGGCGGCCATACACTCGAAATTTCTCTCAAATACCCTTAAATATTGACTTCAAATAATTAATGTATTTTTATTAGATGAATAAAAATTATTATCCCTTAAAATAGTTAAAAATCCCTTGAAATTCCTAAATCCATTTTTATCCCAGTCAGACCTGAAAAATCCCCGAAAAGGGATAGTTATACTTGTCTATGCCATGAAGAGCAATCCATGAAGAGCATGGATGATGGAAATTAGTACCCTACACGCCTTACACTTCAATTTAGACCACGCTACGCCACTGGACTTTTACCTTCTCTTTTTTAAGGAGAGTCCAATAGGGAGAGAGAGAGAGAGAGAGAGAGAGAGAGAGAGAGAGAGAGAGAGAGAGAGAGAGAGAGAGAGAGAGAGAGAAAAGTGTGATCTAATTATATCCGCAATCCGCAGCTAAAATTTGGACCAATCTAAAAAAGAGTTCAGGCAGCACACAATACTTTTTCATTTTTAGATCTTGATTAGTTTTGGCGTTCTTTTTATGCCCAAAATTTGTATTTTCAGATAATCGAAGAGAATCCGCAAGAGGTTATGCCCTATAGTCAATTTAGAGGCTTTTGATAATATTCTGACGTTCAAAGGAGAAACGGAAATATCTTAGAGACGGCAAAGTGAAAAGTCTACGCTGTGGTCCCTAGGCAATTGGAAGCGTTAGGTAATGTGGCAAGGAAAATATGGAAAAACAGTACCTATAGTACCCCATGTGCAGAAAAAAAGAGATTGAAAAAAACTGATTTCAAACTTTTTTCAAGGGATTGGAAAAACTGATTTCAAACTTTTTTCAAGGGATTGGAAAAACTGATTTTAAACTTTTTTCAAGGGATTGGAAAAACTGATTTCAAACTCTTTTTTCAAGGGATTGGAAAAACTGATTTCAAACTTTTTTCAAGGGATTGGAAAAACTGATTTCAAACTTTTTTCAAGGGATTGGAAAAACTGATTCCAAACTTTTTTCAAAGGATTGGAAAAACTGATTTCAAACTTTTTTCAAGGGATTGGAAAAACTGATTTCAAACTTTTTTCAAGGGATTGGAAAAACTGATTTCAAACTCTTTTTTCCACAATTTCTAGTAGATAATTATTTAATTATAAAGTGTGATATAATTATATCCGCAATCCGCAGCTAAAATTTGGACCAATCTAAAAAAGAGTTTAGGCAGCACACAATACTTTTTCATTTTTGGATCTTGATTAGTTTTGGCGTTCTTTTTATGCCCAAAATTTGTATTTTCAGATAATCGAAGACAATCCGCAAGAGGTTATGTCCTATATGAGAAGCTTTGATAGAACGAGAATTCAACTGGTGGTGGTGGTGGTGGTGGTGGTGGTGACGCTGGCAAAGTTCTTTGACCTTTTTCACCTCTTTTTTCCACTTTTTTACTTTTTTTAACACCTCAAGTAAAAAAAAAAAAAAAAAAAAAAAAAACTTTTCCAATAAAAAAAAAAAAAGCCAGCCTGGTTAGATTGGAGGGTGAGGGTAGCACATCTGCTTTGTAAACGCTAGGTCGTGGGTTTGATTCCCACCTGGGGCGGATTATGCATAGTTGTATAGGTTTTCACGTGTTTTTCCCTATTTTCAATCAAATAGGTACCTACTTATGTACAGTTGCAAAAGATGTAGTGTAAACCATCTCAGAGCTGACCGAAAATCAATATTTCATTTAGCAATTTCGTCGAGCAAGCAATGTGCTATGCTTCAATTTACGATTATAATCTGTATTATCCAAAACCCGGAAACAAACCAGAGAAAAGTCAAAATCCTCTTCCAAGAAATGTCACATAACGACTTTCTGAAATTCTGATTGATGAAACATTGAATTAAAATTAACATAGGTATTTCTCTTTCCGAGACATTTCTGAATTTATTCCACTATTAATTTTATCTCAGGATTAACACTTTGAGGCCTATATTTGTATGTTGCGTCACCTGCAGAATCTTCTTCTTTTATTGCACTTTTTCCAAATTTTATTTGGGGTCGGCGTTGCCCTCCTTCATTCTAATCCTCCATTATCTCCTATCTAGCACCTCCTCTCTTCTCCATCCCTTCTCTCTCTCTCTCTCTCGAGTCTTCTTCAAATGCTAATAAGGGGCTCTTTTCCCATGGCATTTAGGTACCGTCAAACAAGAATTATTATAATCGAACGGGTTAATGTAGGTATTTATTCGAGCTCATCTTTATTCTTTCACTTTGGTTTTTCACATTTTCATTTTTTCGATTTTCTTGCTATCATTAATCATTTTTCTGACTTTTACAGTGGCGTAGCGTCCATGTAGGGCGTGTATGGCGGCCATACACTCGAAATTTCTCTCAAATACCCTTAAATATTGACTTCAAATAATGATAAAATAATTTTTTAAAGCTTTCTATAAAAATAAATTTTTCATTCAAGCAAAATCCGACTTCTTTGATTTCGGTAAGGGATCTTGGAACTGCCTAAAATCACTTGTTGAGTAGCACGCCACCAGATTACATCAAATATTTTTATTAAAACTTTTATATTTTTAATTTCTCGATTTTATAAAAAAAAGCCATGGCGTGCTAAGTGGCAATAAAACCCGTGAATGGCAGGGCTTGAGGCCCTTGCCCAGAAAGATCATTAAAATGATCAAAATCTAGTCATCTTTCAAATCAAATAAGAAACCCTTTTGCAACTTTATCAAAAATTAAATAATTTTCACTCAGTAAAATGTGAGTAAAAATCCAATCTTAAAGTCTTTTACACGTGCATCATGATATCAATTTTCTTTCAAATCAAATAAGAAACCCTTTTGCAACTGTATCAAAAATTAAATAATTTTCACTCAGTAAAATGTGAGTAAAAATCCAATCTTAAAGTCTTTTACACGTGCATCATGATATCAATTTCCTGGTAAGAAAACATAATTAATTCTCTGGTTTGGATCAGTGGAAGTCATCATAGAACACAAAACCAAGTTGTATTATTTTTTTTTTTGGAACCATTATCAACATGTACCTATTTAATATATTGCCTGAAGAAGAAAATAAAATGAGAAGTCAAAAGAAAATAATATTAAAATGAAACAGCAAGATCCATTTTTCTCATTCCATTTATTCATATCTATCAAATTTGGAAAATGGGAACATAAATCAATGAGTACCTATTTCAACCAACCAGGAGGTTGGGAAATTCTACGGCACTGGATATTCGTACTAAGAATTCGCCGAAATTACTCACTAGAGCGCGCGCTTGTAACATCCAAAATTCCAATGTAGCCGCGAATTTTTAAAAAAAATCAAAACTGCCAAATTTTCATCATCTTGTAAAAGTGTTTTCTTTCATACCATCGTTCATCATTTTATGATTTGTCTTTACTTTTTACTCTCTAGTATATTTAGTCATAAATCATTTAAAACAGCCTTTTTCAAGGCTATCTTTACTTCTAACTTACGTTTGTGTGAGTTTTACCCTACATTCCTTTGTACTTTCATTTAAAACAGCCTTTTTCAAGGCTATCATTTCCTTTTGGAAAACTTGTATTTTGTGAGTGTTAATTGTGATTTTTATCAAGTTGTTATGGAGCTTGGAAAACGTTTTTTCCACTTTAGTGAAGTTGAGAAGTTCATTGAGTCATACCAGCAGGAACATTTCATTCAGTTGTACTGCTCAAACTCCATAAAGTTGACAAGTGTTAACTATGAGAATGCAATGGCAGCAAGAAAAAATAATCCAACACTGGGTTATTATTCAATTCAGTACAGATGTATCCATGGAGGAAATTTTGCTTCAACTAGTTCAGGACAGCGTAAATCTAGGTAAGATTCAAATCATCATCATTCAACTCTTTATTCTCTTTCACAATGTCTCTATCCACTACCTATCTTTACCTGTTGTATCTTTTTTCATTGTCATTCCCTACTACCACCATTAATTCACATCTTACTCAATATTTTTACTATTTTTACTCAACTTAATATTTTTACTCAACTAATTTGATTATTTTCAATTTCAATATCCTAACTCTATTAAGTATTTTTTCTTTCAATCTGGATTATGATCAAATCAAAATTTCCTCCTATGAGTCCTATGCTACCTCCATTACACGAAAACAGAACGATTGAAGATTGAACATAATATTGTGATATTACTTTCTAGTTCCAGTGATTACAATATATTTCACTTGAAAGTATTAACAGATGAAAAACAAGGAAGGAGTCGGAGAACATTCAGAACAAAATGAAAGCCTCGACTTCAAACTTGAAAGAAAAAAAATCTGGTGTGAACATCACACGACTTTCCTCATCCTATTGAATGATGCTCATTTTGGGTGTTCTTGTTCTATAGCCAAACTTTTACAATATCTCTAACCGTTTAGTCGGTATAGCTGAAAACCACCAAAAAACCGTCAAAAACCGCCAAAAAGCGGTCAAAATACCACCAAAAAGCGGTCAAAATACCGCCCACAGCAGCACCTATCTCAACCAAACGTTTTGAGTTGCATCCTTGTCACATTAGACATCAGCTACATACCAAATTTCAAGTCTCTAAGCTCTTACCGTTCTCGAGATATTTTGTTTACAGACAGACAGACACACACACGGACCAATGGCTGAAACTTTGGATTTAGGCTCTAGGTATCCCATCAGGATAAAAACCGCCCTGGGCGGGAATCAAACCCACGGCCTAGTGCTTACAAGGCAGACACACTATGAACTATAAGCTAACTAGGCTGGCTTTATGAAACTTTTCAAGACAGCCTCAAGCTTAACTTCAAATATTTCTAAATTTATAAAATAAAAAGATTGAGTTTTAACTTAACAAATGGTCTTAACTTTATTTACTTCAAGATACAAAGATATAAAAGGTACCTACTGTAGGGTTGAATACTAGTTTGTGCTACCAATGCTGGCAGAATTTATATTTATGATTTTGTTGTTTTACTGAAAACTTTTGGAAGTATTGTAGGGTCTTGGGTCCTATCATAATTAGATATTCTTTTAGACAAACAGCTTTAACTGAATATAGTTACAGGTGTTAAGTTATTTAGGCCAGGTTCAAGCTTCCTTGTGCAGTTTGGAGATGGTCTTAAGAGTTAAGACCTTGAGTTTACTTTGTCACTGTGATTCACCATTTTTGTTGTGCTTTGGTACAAGAGTTGAAAAACTTACTGGGCTGACAGCCCTGGATTGCTTTATAATTTATTCAACAAGTAGCAAGTAATAAATAACAAATATTTTTCAAAAGCTAAATTGTATATCCTTGGAGTAAAGAGATATTCTGGAAAAGGAACCTTCCTGCTTCACTAGCAGGCTGATGTCAATAGACAAAGGAAATTGCCACAAAACTTGAAAGTCGAGAAGAAGTACACTATGGCAGGGTTTGAGGCTTGACAAGTTTCATTGATGTACTGCTTACAAAAACATTACAGATATTACGATTTCTGAGAGTTTCAATTATTGAGGGATGAATGGTGAATTGATATCCCTCATGACACTCTGGTAGATATTATGAGACCCAATCATCAACCCTGTGACTTCAATTCATTGAACTCATATTTATACTTTTATTAAGGGATTGGTGGTTCATATATTATCTGCTTCTTTTCTTCATGAACTTCTTTAGGTTGATCACAACTCATTTCAAACATTAGAGCTTTTTTGATCGATCAAATATCAATAGCTATGATGTCAATCCTTCTCACTGACTCATCTTCTCTCTAATACTCTAATACACCACTCACTTCCTGATAGATCAAGCTTTCCTTAGTGTCCCAGCGATGATAGAACAAATAATTTGCTGAACTTCTGACGAATGCAATGTAAAGATGTTAAATGAACATTTTGATGTTTCGGTTTCGAAATTTTTAAAAATTAGCGCCTCGCCTACAAATTTTGGATGTTACAAGCGCGCGCTCTAGTGAGTAATTTCGGCGAATTCTTAGTACGAATATCCAGTGCCAAATTCTACATGTACCTAAAATCTGGTACACAGAAATATGATAGAGGAAACTTCAATGTTTCTGTTGGGAAAGTCACTCAGGAACACATGTCGTAAAGCTGATAGGCTTACGGCCTAAATTATGCCTCGTGAGCTCAGGGCCTATACCCGGTCCAAAGAGATGCATGTATTTTTGGAAAAATCTGGTTAACTCCTCCCTCACCATCATGTGAAAGCTCTCTCTCTCCTTTTCTCTTCAATTTCCACTATCCCCTAATATCTCTCTCTTCTTCCCTCTTTCTACATGTACCCTCCTCTCAATTTTTTTATAACTTTCCCACAACCCTCTCTCTCTCTCTCTCTCTCTCCCGTTCTCTCCGTTTATCAATATCACTCTTTCCGTTTTTTGCTGATCCTAATAGTGATATTATAGTCATCATGAAGTTCTTTTTTTCCACCTTTAATATTACGCCCGAAATATAACTGGCATGTCCCTATAGAATCTCCTTGTTATGACCTAACTGGAATGCCTATAATAAAGAACATAAAACAGCAACTAATGTACGCTTCGTTAACATAAGACTCAATTTGTGTGATGAATGGTCTTGTTAGAGTTTTGTTATCTAATGAGCCTCTAAGAGCACTTCAGGAATCTCCTTGTTATGACCTAACTGGAATGCCTGTAATAAAGAACATATGTAAAACAGCAACTAATGTAGGTACGCTTCGTTAACATAAGACTCAATTTGTGTGATGAATGGTCTTGTTAGAGTTTTGTTATCTAATGAGCCTCTAAGAGCACTTCAGGATAAGATTATCTTTTGAGAAATCTCGAGTTGCAAACTCGACATGATAAGTGTGTTGTTATATTTTCTGTCGAGATAAAATGAAGTTAGGTCTTTTTTTCTTCATGATAATGTTATTATCTAAAATGTCTATGTACAGGATTTCTTATTTTATATGTACAAGAGGGTGTTAGAGCTGACGAGAACTATATTTTTTTTTTCTTCATGATAATGTTGTTAATATTATTATCTAAAATGTCTATGTACAGGATTTCTTATCTTATATGTACAAGAGGGTATTGGAGCTGATGAGGACTATATTTGAAAGTGTGCCTTCATGATTTTGTGTAGACTCGAGCGTTCAATAAACGAGCTAGAGACGTACAGACATTGTATTTCGCATTATGGTAGTCACTGTATTAAGTAAATCACAGTATCGGCATTGCTGTGCGATCAACATATCAATTAGGAACAAAAGAAATCATAATCGTCAAGTACTTATATCTCAAATAATGGAGAAGTGCTCTACTAAAACTGTGAAGTATAGTAAGGCCAGCCACTTACTATCAGGTAGACCTGGCATGTACATCGGATCAGGTCCGCCTGTCAGATCTACCATATGCCTGATGGTGAGTGGCTGGCCTAAGGGCAATGGAGAAAGATGAATGGAGGAGTGCTCTACTGTGAAGTGTGGGATGGGGAATGAAGGACTGATATCATTTGAATGGTGAAGTCTTCAGCCACGATAAAATGGAATGTTGCTTGTTTTTAAATTCACGGAAAAATGAGATTAAGTCAATATTATAATGAATTAATTTCTGAGAATCCTGCCACGATAAAACCTAAAGAAAAAATATTACCTGGAAAAGAAAACTCAAAAAGGCTGTGAGGATACCTGAAATTATTATGCTTGTACACAGGTTATACTTTCATTATTCCAGTTTTTACTTCCCTTATATTACGTGCAATTTTATAAACGTGTTAATTTATACCTATAATTAAAAATAATTATACAGCGGAAAAGAAGACAATTGCTAAGTGCATGAACATCAAGTGTAAGAGCATTACATTGGGCATTAGCGTCATTTAGTCTCCTTTCCGTAGTGTGTATACAGCGGACGTCATAATATTCACTATCGCAGATTTCATTAAAAAAATCTAGTACCGTCAACAAAACAATTAAATAGGCACTAATGGCACTATTAAAATGAAAACTTTTTAGCCTATTGTTTTGAAAAAAAAAAAAAAAAAATCTAAATAAACAGGACACGGAGTGACGACTTTTTACCTTATTTTTCCCTCCCTTGAAACTTCTCTCCGTTTCTCCTTCGTCTTTTCTTTCCCTTTATTATTATTTTTCAATTCAAAATTATCTCTTTTTCTTGTTCTCCCACCACCATCCTTCTTTTACTCTATTACCTACATCTTTTTCAATCCTTTAGTCCTTCCTTCTTTTATCTAACTCTTTCTCCCATTATTTTTCTCCTCTCTCCCTTTCTTCTTCTTCTCTTACCATCGTCTTTCTTTTACTATATCCATACTATCTTTCTCAATCCTTTCTTCTTTTATCTATCTCCTTTCCACTTTCTCTCTCTCTATCCATTTACCTCTCTTTATGCTGACGTTCTTTGGAGTACCTCTTTCTTACTTTCTAGTCTCTCTCTCTCTCTCTCTCTCGTTCCAAAACAGCCGTGACTATCTCACACCCCTTATAATGTCACCTCCCGCTTTGGCTAACCAATCTTCCCCTCTCTTTCCTTCTCCTTCCATTCTCTTCCACGAGCTCATTTATTATTCAAACCCACTAAAAAAAAAAAAAAAAAAAACCAAGTGTTCAAAGGTTTCTATGGGATGTTTTTTACTATCAAACTATCAATATTAGTTTAAAATTAAAATTTAAAAGTCAGCAGGAGTTAAACTGAAAATGACACGGTATTTTATTTCCAAGTTCACAACATCTTTCACATAAAGGTTTTCTATGGGATAGTACTCAAGAGTCAGGAAGGAAAGTTTTAATCGACAAAAAGGTCCGAGGCAGTTTTCATTGATGGAAATTCAAGTTTTCAAAGGTTTCTATGGGATGTTTTCAACTATCAATATTAGTTTAAAAGTCATCAGGAGTTAAACCCAAAATGACACAGTAGGTATTTTATTTCCAAGTTCACAACATCTTTCACATAAAGGTTTTCTATGGGATAGTACTCAAGAGTCAGGAAGGAAAGTTTTAATCGAAAAGTTATTCAGAAATGTGTTTCTTTCTTTTTCCTTCTTTTTTTTTCTCTCAGATTTCTTCTGCCCTAATCTTTTCTTTTGTTGTAAGAAAAACGCCATTCATCTGAAAGTAGGCAAATGAAAAATAAAAGAGAGAGAAGTAAATAAGAAAAAAGAATATAGGAGGAGGAAGAGGGTGAAATCTGGGGATTTCGATATTTCCTTTTTTTTTCTTCTTCTTTTTCTTTATTTCTTACTTCTTAAAAGGTTGTCGTTTCAACCGTTCAACGTGTAAGAGTATTGATCTAAAATGTACATACCAACAGTTCACAAGAAAAACGCCATTCATCTGAAAGTAGGCAAATGAAAAATAAAAGAGAGAGAAGTAAATAAGAAAAAAGAATAAAGGAGGAAGAGGGTGAAATCTGGGGATTTCGATATTTCCTTTTTTTTCTTCTTCTTCTTCTTCTTCTTCTTCTTCTTCTTCTTCTTCTTCTTCTTTATTTCTTACTTCTTAAAAGGTTGTCGTTTCAACCGTTCAACGTGTAAGAGTATTGATCTAAAATGTACATACCAAGAGTTCAAATTTGTAGCAGTATTATTTATTTTATTGAAATGTGGTATTGTTTTACAAATTTATCAAAGGCTTCCTTTTTCCTTTGTTTTTAGATAGAACTCAACTTTATAAAATCCCACTTAGGAAAATACTCGAAACTTTTGGAACACTCAGAACCTCACGTAAAACAACCAGAGCTGTGGAAATATCAACAGGTTGTTGGAATATTCTTAAATGATGTGACTTTGGAAACGCCTGTGGCAATGTCACATGTCACAAGGCCTATTTTTTAATGTATTTACATATTATTATTTTTAAGAAATTGAAACATTCTTTTCAATCAGCTCACGACATTGATTTCACATCCTGACCTTCCATCTTGAATTCTATTAATACCAAATGGAGAAAATATAAAGGAAACCTTTCCAAGACGGGAATCAAATAAGTTATGATATTATGAAGGAAAAAATCAATTTAGGAATTGTGTGTAAACTTGGAAACGTCTGTGGCAATGTCACATGTCACAAGGCCTATTTTTTAATATATTTATTACTATTTTTAAGAAATTGAAACATTCTTTTCAATCAGCTCACGACATTGATTTCACATCCTGACCTTCAATCTTAAATTCTATTAATACCAAATGGAGAAAATATGAAGGAAACCTTTCCAAGACGGGAATCAAATAAGTTAGGTATAATATTATGAAGGAAAAAATCAATTTAGAGGCTTTTGATAATATTCTGACGTTCAAAGGAGAAACGGAAATATTGAGACGGCAAAGTGAAAAGTCTACGCTGTGGTCCCTAGGCAATTGGAAGCGTTAGAAGAAGTGGCAAGGAAAATATGGAAAAAACAGTACCTATAGTACCCCATGTGTGGGAAAAAAAGAGATTGAAAAAACTGATTTCAAACTTTTTTCAAGGGATTGGAAAAACTGATTTCTAACTTTTTTCAAGAGATTGAAAAAACTGATTTCAAACTTTTTTTCAAGGGATTGGAAAAACTGATTTCAAACTTTTTTCAAGAGATTGATCAATTTAGAGGCTTTTGATAATATTCTGAAGTTCAAAGAAGAAACGGAAATATAGAGACGGCAAAGTGAAAAGTCTACGCTGTGGTCCCTAGGCAATTGGAAGCGTTAGGTAATGTGGCAAAGAAAATATGGAAAAACAGTACCTATAGTACCCCATGTGTGGGAAAAAAAGAGATTGAAAAAACCGATTTCAAACTTTTTTCAAGGGATTGGAAAAACTGATTTCAAACTTTTTTCAAGAGATTGAAAAAACTGATTTCAAACTTTTTTTCAAGGGATTGGAAAAACTGATTTCAAACTTTTTTCAAGAGATTGAAAAAACCGATTTCAAACTTTTTTCAAGGGATTGGAAAAATTGATTTCAAACTTTTTTCAAGAGATTGAAAAAACTGATTTCAAACTTTTTTTCAAGAGATTGAAAAAACCGATTTCAAACTTTTTTTCAAGGGATTGGAAAAACTGATTTCAAACTTTTTTCAAGAGATTGAAAAAAACTGATTTCAAACTTTTTTTCAAGGGATTGGAAAAACTGATTTCAAACTTTTTTCAAGAGATTGAAAAAACTGATTTCAAACTTTTTTCAAGAGATTGAAAAAACTGATTTCAAACTTTTTTTCAAGGGTAATTGAGAAATCAGGATTTCATCCAAGAATCGTCAAATATTGCTAGGTATGTACAAATAAATACTTATTATAGTTATTATAATATGTAGATTCAAGAAATTCAAATAAAATTAAATACATTGAAAATCTATTGGGGAAACCTACCTCCAACTTCAGTGCTTACTCTTCTCGAAGCTGGTTTGGTCCCGGGTGGGGATGCTGTCGTAGAGGTTTTCCTCAGAGAACCAATGGCAGCCACCTCTTCATCAGAGTCAGCTTCACTAGAGGTGACCTGGAAATGAAAGAAAACAGACGACCTTGAGATAAAATAATGAAAGAATGAATAGCTCATCCCTTAGATACAATGTAAAAGACATGACCGTGATACAATAACCTGAATACAACAACATTTTAACAATAATATCGAACAGTCTGTTTCTTCACCTGACTCACAAAAATATTTTTGTGACTGCCAAAGAAGTTTCCCCTCCTGGAATACCTACCAAAGTATATTTTACCAAAATACATTAGAATCTAACTAATCAAATTAAAACTTACCTCGACTGTAGAAGGTCTACGGCTTGGAGATCTTTCAGGTGTTCTCTGATCAGCTGAGCTTTGTTGTTTCAATGCAGCTACACGTTCTGAGGATGGTCTCACTGGTTCTCTGGTGGCAGTTTCACTGGAGCTTGCAACATTCTTGTTTTGTTTCTTGATTCTAGCGATTTCGTCGTCTTCGCTTACTTGTCGTTGTGTTACAGGCGCTGATGCATTTGTCCCAGATGTTTTCCTGATGATAGGCGCTTTGTTTTGAGCAGGTGGTGGAGGAGCAGGTTCATTTTCTTTCTTTGTCTTTTTAATTTCCGATTCTAGAAGTTTCTTCATCACTCGAGGAGAGTCAAGAAGACGAGTGATTCCACTAAGAGGACCCTTAGCAACGTCCTCAGTATCAAGAACCTTTTCCCTTTCCTTAGCAGGAGGACCATGAGGTTCATTGAACCGGACAGAGCGTCCTCCATGTGTTTCACTGTCAGAGTCTGCATCCCCAGCACCATGACGGAATCTTGCTCTGATCCGAGACCTTGCTGTCTGGCGACCTTCAGGATCATACTCATCTCCATAAGACTACCCTAAAAAAAGTTGTCATATTTTTTGGTAATCACTAGGTGGTGTCACAAGATAATGAAACTTCAAATTAAATTTGTCATGCTCAGAAAAATCCATGCTATAGGTTGGACTCGAACTTGAGACCACCAGCTTAGGAGATCAGCATCCTACGAACTGTGCTACCAATGCTGGATTCAAATGAGACTACCCTCTAATACCTACCTACATATTGTTCTTCATGGAACTCCAACAATACTAGGTACTTTTATTTAAAAAATATTGAAAAATCCTTTTACACTTTTTGCATACAGTTCCATGTCAAAAGTGACTAATACTCGTTCAATATGTTTCTTTTATTAAGACTTCTTGAAGTACATAAACTCTTTCGAGGTTACATTCCTATCATAGTGACCTGGGTACCTAACACATTGCATACAGCAACTATTTTTCATTAATTATCCTCCACTGGCTGAGATTTGTATGGGAGACTCCCATCAACCTCTAGAGATGCACACCATCCCAGTGGAAACTGAGTCTAAGATCTAGAAATAAATCCTCTGGGTCTGTGTGCATACTGCTTTGTATGAATTCTTCTGAATTGCTTACTAAAGTAAGCTTCTAGGTGGAATGACACAGCTTCACAATATTTATACAAGGCACAAAGCAGTGTATAGAAGTGGTCTCACACTGCCCACTTACAATTAACCTGCTTTGCTGGTGTCGTGGTCAGTGTGTCAGACTATCATTGCATTGCAAATCCAGGTCTGTTGATAGATTGAGAATGGATTATTGACAATATTTGTCAGTATTTATCAGTAATCCACTATCAATTGATTATAACTTTTTTTTTCCTCCGCCCTGTATGTAAATGTTCGATAACTTTTAATTGTTTTCACATTTGCTATGCACAGGTATTTGAATTTATAAACAGTACCCAGATCTTATTGTTTTTCTTTTGTTCTGTTCCAGTACACTTCGCCAAGGATGTGGGTTCACAGTCCGCTTCTCTTTATCCTGTGATGGGACATTCCTGAGTATAAAGAAGATTGATGCAGAACACAACCATGAAGTTCACAAGGATGTTTACAATGCATTACCCCGCCAGAGGCGTCTAAATGAAGAAGAAGAAACACAGGTGAAGACATTGCTGGACATGAGATGTAACAAAAGGCTTGTCAAACAGTTTATAAAAACCAATATGAACAAGGTTGTTCTATTGAGAGATTTGACTAATATCAGGGCAAAGAATCATAAGTTTACCTCTCAAGATCTGCAGAGTGTTGTGACATACCTTACATCTGTAGATGAAGCCTCTGTAGATGTGATTGCTGATGGAGATGAGTTTGAAGGAATTTATTTTCAAACTCTAAGGATGAAACAAGCATTTGAGAAGTATCCACAAATTGTATTGTTAGATGCCACTTATTGCCTTAACAACTTGAACCTTCCTCTGTACATTCTAATGGTTATAAATGGAAATGGGCAGGGTGAAGTAGCTGCTACATTCCTCCTAGCCCATGAAACAGAAGCCAATATAAAAAAGATGCTCTCAATTTTCAAGACCCATAATCCTTCCTTTCAAAGTATGAAAACAGTTTTCACTGACAAAGATTTTAAAGAAAGAAAATCACTACAAGAAGAGCTGCCCCACGTCAGTTTAAAGCTATGTATGTTTCATACTCTGAGAACTTTCAATCGCCAGATAACAACGGAAAAAATGAGCATAAATAGTGAAACAAGGAAACGGGTCTTAAGAATTCTTCAAAAAATGATTTATGCCAGTAATGAAGAGATGTATGAGCAGTACTACAATCAATTATTACAACTGAATTTAACCAAACTCTCAGAATATTTCAATAAAAATTGGCATAGTATCAAAGAAGAATGGGTGGTGGGGTTAATGAAACAAGAATATACTCTAAACATTGTTACAACCAATCACTTGGAATGTCTTAACCAAAAAATAAAAGAAGTTGTAACAAGAAATAGCCCCATCATCCAATTCTTCAAAGACTTGGTGACCCTACTTGATTCCATTTATGATGAAGCCAAGGTAAAATCAATCCAGATGTATACGAAGAAAAGTACAGGTCCTACTAATGGAAGCATTGAAGAGAAATATTCAAACCTCTTGACACCCTTTGCCTATGGCATCATTATTAATGAATTGAGTGAAATTCAAAATGTTGACACTGAGCAGCTGGTAAATTATTCCACAACCAACACTAGCTGTCAGTGCACTTTCAACCGGAACACAAGTCTTCCTTGTCGACATGTTTTGGCACTGCTAAAAAAATGTGGTGCAAATCTATACCAACCAGATCTGATCAACAATAAATTCAAGAAGGATGATTTTTTATTGCACTATACAAATATACCCTTGAGAGGAGAAAAAGGAAATGACCAAAGTGTATCAATTCATCAATCCATTCAGAAGAAGAGCACCACATTAAATAAAAATCAAAAATATAATGCAATAATGCAAGTATGTCAAGACATAGCACTGGCAGTGTCAAACAATTACAGCACCCAAAAATTTGAAGAAACAGTCAATGAACTAAAACTGTTTAGAGATGCTGTACGAAGAAGGAAACATGTAAGTGTTGTGATGAAAGAGGAAGAAGGGGAAGAAGAAGAAGAAGAAGAAGAAGAAGAAGAAGAAGAACAACAACAACAACGAGGAGGAGGAGAACAGGCCATCAAGAGGACTGAGGAGGAAGACCATACTATGAGAACAGGGGTGGTCCATGAAAAGGAGGCAGAGGTGCAGGAACCAGTATTGCTTGAAACATTAGAAGAGGAGGAGGGAGATTTAATAATCGAGGAGGTAGAAGAAGAGTTGGAATATTTCATCGAGGAGGTAGAAGAAGACCCAGAAAATTTGGTTGGGGAGGTCGAGGAAGAAAATTTGGTTGGGGAGGTTGAGGAAGAAAATTTGATTACAGAGGGGTGCAGTAATATCAATAACCTAAAAACCTTGAGCAACATTAATTTTAAAAGCTTATGTGTAAAAAGAATTGGGAGGCCAAGAGGCTCTGACCTCACAGTGATTGGATTGAAAAGAAAAAGGAAAAATTAAATAGAAATACCTAACAACCTAGTTACTCTCTGTCTCTGACCCAAATTTATGAAACTTTTTTTTTTTAAAAAAAAAAAAAAAAAACAGTACTGAATCTAACTTACTATGCAGATTTTATTCACTTGCTTCACATTTTCTATGCACTTTCTATGCAGATTCTAAATGCAGATAATTATCTCTTATACAGAAAGCATGGGTTACTGACCCAAAGGCTGGGGTTCGAATCCCAGCTGATGAAGAAATTTTTGGTAAAAAAAAAGAACACACATTTTAGTTATTTAGGTATTTACACATTTTAATTTTTATTCACAAAATAATAATTATAATAACAGTTCCTGTTGAAAGAATGAATAGCTCATCCCTTAGATACAATGTAAAAGACATGACCGTGATACAATAACCTGAATACAACAACATTTTAACAATAATATCGAACAGTCTGTTTCTTCACCTGACTCACAAAAATATTTTTGTGACTGCCAAAGAAGTTTCCCCTCCTGGAATACCTACCAAAGTATATTTTACCAAAATACATTAGAATCTAACTAATCAAATTAAAACTTACCTCGACTGTAGAAGGTCTACGGCTTGGAGATCTTTCAGGTGTTCTCTGATCAGCTGAGCTTTGTTGTTTCAATGCAGCTACACGTTCTGAGGATGGTCTCACTGGTTCTCTGGTGGCAGTTTCACTGGAGCTTGCAACATTCTTGTTTTGTTTCTTGATTCTAGCGATTTCGTCGTCTTCGCTTACTTGTCGTTGTGTTACAGGCGCTGATGCATTTGTCCCAGATGTTTTCCTGATGATAGGCGCTTTGTTTTGAGCAGGTGGTGGAGGAGCAGGTTCATTCTCTTTCTTTGTCTTTTTAATTTCCGATTCTAGAAGTTTCTTCATCACTCGAGGAGAGTCAAGAAGACGAGTGATTCCACTAAGAGGACCCTTAGCAACGTCCTCAGTATCAAGAACCTTTTCCCTTTCCTTAGCAGGAGGACCATGAGGTTCATTGAACCGGACAGAGCGTCCTCCATGTGTTTCACTGTCAGAGTCTGCATCCCCAGCACCATGACGGAATCTTGCTCTGATCCGAGACCTTGCTGTCTGGCGACCTTCAGGATCATACTCATCTCCATAATCTCTATCATTTCTACCACCATATCTGCTACCACTATTTAGATCCACTCTATCACGAGGTCTCTCACCAAACTTACGTCCTCCTAGAGGTGATACGCGACCTTGCATAGGATCTGTATCATAGGGAGATCTATCATAGCCTCTATCCTCTCCTCTGTATTGAGATGCTAACCGATGGTCACTCTTAGATCTCATAAGGCCAGGACCAGGAGGTTGTAAGGATTGTATCACAGGATGAGGCATATTGATGGAGAGTTCTCCATAACCTGCGACGTTCAGGACAAGCGTATTAGGATCATGGGACATAACGAAGCGTACTCTGCGAGTATAATCTGTGGTTTCAGTCTCAAAGTTACGAATAAACTCAACAGTCCTCAAGAATATTTCCTTTGCATCCATTAATTCCAAGTCATCCCATTCTACATTCTCGTTGGCCATATGTTCATCAGCTAGGTCGCAATTACTTGAGATGTTGCTGATTTCAAGTTCTAGATTGTCTTTCAATTGGGACAGATTCTTCAATTCCGTGGATAAATAACGATCCAATTCACCTTGTAGGAATTCTGTTCTATCCTTGAGCGCTTTGGTGAGTCTATTGTGAATCTCTTCAACTTCTTCCGACACGGAGTGGCAATTTGTTTGCAAAGCAAGCATGTTCCTTTCAACAAGCGCCAGCATATCTTGTAGCCTGTGTAGAGCTCTTCTGACCTAAATAAAAGAGAAAAGAAGTTTATAAGATTAATAAATTATACGCTGCAATATTTATGACGTTCGAAAACTGTGTCAAAACGAAAAGGAGTACCAGGGACTTTATAAATATTAATGAAATTTGAAGAGACAAAGTAAATATAGCTCTTATTAATTAGTAAACTCAAACTGAGGAAGTGGCAAACAACAAAAGGATAAAATATTAATAACATCAAAGGCAGAGAAAGGAAAATAATAGCAATCACTTCTTGTACTTTCAGAAGATAAAACAAAAAGGTCAATCAAACTTATAATGACAATAATTAACTTTTGATCAAAACTAAAATTGTAAATTTTATTGACATAAGTGCTATAGATAGATACAGTTTGCCATAACCTTGAACTTGGATAGTGCAATACTCTATAGTTGAGTTTTTCAAGGAGAAACTAGGTACTGTTATTAAGTTATAATTCCCGTCATGCCCTTTCTTCCACTTGATGATATATTAGATGATGCTATAACACTACTAATTCAAGTGCATACAATCCCCAAGACAGTATGATACAAAACACAATGCAATTTCACCGACGTTGTTATTGTTAAGAACTCTAGAAAGAGAGAGAGAGAGAGAGAGAGAGAGAGAGAGAGACTGAGAGAGAGAGAGAGAGAGGAAAAGGGAGTAAGAAAGAGAAAAAAACTAATCTTCTTAGTAAGACTTCTAAAGTCAATTAACACAAAATATTTAATTCCTCATGAGAGTTCTCCGTATTCGGAAGATAAGAAAGACTCCATTTTTAAAAGGCATACACTTGTGAACAAAATTATTGGACCTTTCAGATTTCGCTTTAGGTTCGTCTCACATTGGAAGCTTATAGGCGTGACTTTTAGTTTTAGTAGATCGTAATGATGCAGTTGGGTAAAAATTATGAATAAAACGTCGATTCCTACACAAAATATTGTGGAAAATCCAAATCTGAAGTCAAAACTCCGAAAAAGTAACTTTAAAAGGTCGAAAATTCAACTTTCATTTGCCGATTTTATGAAAAAGTTCGAAGAGTAGTTACGTCAGACTTCAAGAAATGATGCGCAGAATCGTATGCGCACAAACACATTAATGTGTTGACTGCGAGGGAGCTTTGCTCGGGACAGCAAACGTGTGACGTCATTGCCTACAGGAGCGTATGCCGTGACGTCAGATTTCAAGATTTACCGGTATTTTTAAATGTATTTATCTCGGGTATTAGAAGTCGCGGAAGAAAAAGAAAAATTCCCTAGTTCCTCAATTTTCTGATCTTTGACTTTGAAAACTCACTTGAGTCAGCGCAACTGCTCTATTGCGTACAAAACCAAACCTATGAAAACAATGTAGAGTCTCTTCATTTTTATAGGTTTGGTTTTGTAGGAGACTACGCGCTAAAAAGTCGCAAAAGTCTACGCTTCTAATGTGAGACAAGAGTTACTGTTGAGAGTGACCCGCCAATTAGTGCAAGGACTTAAAGCATTCCTCCAAATTTTGTCTACTAGTGTACCTTTGTCTTTCAGGTTTTCGGAAGAAGAAAATACAATAGAGAAACTATAGTGTGTTTTATTCACGAATATGAATTGTTCATTAATCTGCTTACATTAGCAACAATAATCTGGTTTGTTACTCCAAAGTGGTGAATGGGTTCTGGGAATCTAAAACGGATGAGATAGTGTTGATCTTTTAGTTTCTCCTTTAGAACTTTCGCAAACTTTAATTATTATAATAAGTGAGCTGTGCCAAAGTACTTATTGTGCAGTGCCAAGACTATTTATTCAAGCTTCCCCTGCAGTTACTTACTACCTCTTAAAATTGAGCATCACAGAGATGTAAAGGCTGTAAAGGAACACTGGTGTACGGTTAGGGGCAGTCGATCTTGCCGTCCTTCCTATCAATACCAACCTGACTGTTAATCCTGGCGATTTCGCGGCGCAGAATGTCCATGTGAGTCTCAGATTGGAAGCTTATATGCGTGACTTTTAGTAGATCGTATTGAAGCAGTTACAGTTGGGTAAAAATTATGAATAAAAGGTCGATTCCTACACAAAAAATTGTGAAAAATCCAAATCTGAAGTCAAAACTCCGAAAAAGTAACTTTAAAAGTTCAAAAATTCAACTTTCATTTGCCGATTTTATGAAAAACTTCGAAGAGTAGTGACGTCAGATTTTAAGATTTACCGGTATTTTTTAAATGTATTTATCTCGGGCTTTAGAAGTCGTGGAAGAAAAAGAAAAATTCCCTGGTTCCTCATTTTTTCTGATCTTTGACTTTGAAAACTCACTTGAGTCAGCGCAACTGCTCTATTGCGTACAAAACCAAACCTATGAAAACAATGTAGAGTCTCTTCATTTTCATAAGTTTGATTTTGCAGGCGACTACGCGCTACTAAAAGTCGCAAAAGTCTACGCTTCTAATGTGAGACAAGAGTTACTGTTGAGAGTGACCCGCCATTTAGTGCAAGGACTTAAATTTGAAGTTTCAAGTGACTCAAGTGAGTTTTCAAAGTCAAAGATCAGAAAATATGAGGAACTAGGGAACTTTTCTTTTTCATTTAGTGCATTCCTCCAAATTTTGTCTACTAGTGTACCTTCGTCTTTCAGGTTTTCGGAAGAAGAAAATACAATGGAGAAACTAGTGTGTTTTATTCACGAATATGAATTGTTCATTAATCTGCTTACATTAGCAACAATAATCTGGTTTGTTACTCCAAAGTGGTGAATGGGTTCTGGGAATCTAATACGGATGAGATAGTGTTGATCTTTTAGTTTCTCCTTTAGAACTTTCGCAAACTTTAATTATTATAATAAGTGAGCTGTGCCAAACTACTTATTGTGCAGTGCCAAGATTATTTTTATTCAAGCTCCTCCTGCAGGTACTTACTACCTCTTAAAATTGAGCCTCACAGAGATGTAAGGGAATACTGGTGTACCCTAATTATTAATTAATTGTTTCACTATAAACAGATTTCCACTATATCGCTGGTCACTCTCCAGTCAAATACCTACAATCACAATGTTCTTACCAACTCTGATAATGGTAGTAATAAAATTACTTGGGAGTATACACATTTGTCGTTAAATTAACAATTTACACATCCCTATCTAGTCCTCTGTCAATATTTGACATTTCATTGAACACACTCTGACTGTTGCCAGCCTAGAGCCTAGTTAACTCGCAGGGTAGCGCGTAGCGCGTCTGCTGTGAAGTTCTAGGAGTCTAGGACAGTCTAGGTCATGGGTTAAAATGTGACTGGATCGCTACCCGAACAGTTAGGGGCAGTCGATCTTGCCGTCCTTCCTATCAATACCAACCTGACTGTTAATCCTGGCGATTTCGCGGCGCAGAATGTCCATGTGTTCCAGTCAAATACCTACAATCACAATGTTCTTACCCATTCTGATAATGGTAGTAATAAAATTACTTGGGAGTATACACATCTGTCGATAAACAATTTACACATCCCTATCTAATCCTCTGTCAATATTTGACATTTCATTGAACACACTCTGACTGTTGCCAGCCTAGAGCCTAGTTAGCTCACAGGGTAGCGCGTAGCGCGTCTGCTGTGAAGCTCCAGGAGTCTAGGTCATGGGTTAAAATGTGACTGGATCGCTACCCGAACGGTTAGGGGCAGTCGATCTTGCCGTCCTTCCTATTAATACCAACCTGACTGTTAATCCTGGCGATTTCGCGGCGCAGAATGTCCATGTGCGCCCCTTTGCAGTCAGCGCACACCTCCTTGTCACAATGACCACACATGGCCACATAGGATTTCTCCGAACATACTGAGCAGCGCTTCATAACCTGGCCGCTGGTGGGGTCTGGAAGTTCACCGGTAATCTCGATGTGCAGTTCTAGGAACCGCTGCAGGGTGACGTTGGTGGGGTAACCCTGCACTCCCTGGTAGGGGATGCGGTGCTCGGCCCTGCACTCTGGACATTTGACCTGAGGAGTGAAGAATAAAGGAGTGCTGTACTAATACCATACTGTGGTCTATGAAAGGAAAATTGAGAAAGTTGAATGGAGAAGTGCTCTACTAAAACTGTGAAGTATAGTAAGGTCAGCCACTTACTATCAGGTAGACCTGACATGTACATTGGATCAGGTCCGCCTGTCAGGTCTACCTGATACCTGATGGTGAGTGGCTGGCCCAAGGGCAATGAAGAAAGATGAATGGAGGAGTGCTGTACTGTGAAGTGTGGGATGGGGAATGAAGGACTGATATCATTTGAATGGTGAAGTCTTCAGTCACGATAAAATGGAATGTTGCTTGTTTGAATTCACGGAAAAATGAGATTAAGTCAATATTATAATGACTTAATTTCTGAGAATCCTGCCACGATAAAACCTAAAGAAAAAATATTTCCTGGAAAGAAAACTCAAAGAGGCTGTGAGAATACCTGAAATTATTATGCGTGTACACAGGTTATATACTTTCCTTATTCCAGTTTTTACTTCCCTTATATTACGTGCAATTTTATGAACGTGTTAATTTATACCTATAATTAAAAATAATTATACAGCGGACGTCATAATATTCACTATCGCAGATTTTATTTAAAAAATCTAGTACCTACCGTCAACAAAACAATTAAATAGCCACTAATGGCACTATTAAAACGAAAACCTTTTAGCCTATTGTTTTGAAAAAATCTAAATAAACAGGACACGGAGTGACGACTTTTTATTAGCCTTTTTTTTTGTCCCGGGAGCAAAATTTATGGGACATTTTTTTTTATTTTGATTTATTTTAATTCCCTAGGTACGCTGATGTTGCATTAGATTTTTTTTTTTTTTTTTTTTTTTTTTTTTTTTTTAATGTGAGTTTTATGGCATTTCTGTGGTGAAGGAGAAAAAAAAAGTTATGAAAATCAAATGCATCGTTAAGCATAATGCAGTGCATCAAAGTTTATAGTTATGCATGAGCATTCTATAATTTATGCTTTGGCGTTCAATTTCAAACGAGGTTTATGGGAAAGTTCCTCTTGTCCTGTTAGTTATTGCCCTATTTACAGTTAACTGGTTACTCTGGAGACATTTCTTTCTTTATTGACATTAAATTTGTTCTTCGTCAAAACCTGCAATATGGAATACCTTGGACATATCAAGAGAAAGGAAAACAAATACACACTACTATACAGTCAATCATCCAAGACAAAATTCACGGTAAAAGAGGTCCATAACGAATAAGGATATCCTTACCATATCTTTAGTCCTACTATTATATTTACCTGCCAGAAGACAACTTCCTCTGCTGATCTTTACCCTATCATTAGTACTACTACAAGTATTACAACCCTGCTGGATCTGCTGATCCTTGTCCTACCTTTAGTTCATCTGCCATATTTACCTGTAAGAGGAGAACTCCTAATCCCCTATCTTCAGTCCCTCTACCATATTTACCTACCAGGAGACAACTTCCACTGTAATCCTTGCCCTGTATTTAGTCCTACATCTACCCTGCTGATCCCCTATTTTTATTGCCTCTGCCATATTTACCTGTCGGCGGAGAATTCCCACTGTGCTAATCCCCTATTTTTAGTCCCTTTTCCATATTTATGTACCTACCAGAAGTCAACTTCATGTGCTGATCCTTACAACTTACAATGCCTTTAGTTCTACTACCATATTTACCTGATAATTCTCACTCTCTTAATCCCATCTTTAGTCCCTCTACCATATTTACCTGCTGACCGAAAATAAGACCCTCTGCCATATTTACCTGTCGGCGGACATAGTCCACCAGGCCGTCCATACAAGGCTCCATGCAGAACGAGTGCTGACATGGCAGGAGCTTCGGGTTCCTATACCGGTCCAGACATATGGCGCAGGTTAGAAGCTGCTCAAACTGCTCCATTTTCTGCTGAAACAAAGCGGGAAAAGGGCACAGGTTGAATTATTATTTTATTCTGTTTTCAGTTGAAAATAGAGATTTGTATATACTTACTTATAAGTTTAACCCATCCTCTCGGGCTGTTTGCTCCTACACCTAAACTTCAAAGTGGACTTTTTACTTTTTGTGTATGGAGTTAAGCTGAGAACAGTTGAAAATTAGAAAATAGGTCTGAGGATACATCATCTGACAAAAAATATACAAACATGCACCTCTAATGCCGGCCACTCATGCGACATCAAAGGCAGAGAAAGGAAAATAATAGCAATTACTTCTTGTACTTTCAGAAGATAAAACAAAAAGGTCAATCAAACTTATAATGACAGTTAACTTTTGATCAAAACTAAAATTGTAAATTTTATTGACATAAGTGCTATAGATACAGTTTGCCATAACCTTGAACTTGGATAGTGCAATACTCTATAGTTGAGTTTTTCAAGGAGAAACTACTGTTACTAAGTTATAATTCCCGTCATGCCCTTTCTTCCACTTGATGATATATGTATTAGATGATGCTACAACACTACTAATTCAAGTGCATACAATCCCCAAGACAGTATGATACAAAACACAATGCAATTTCACCGACGTTGTTATTGTTAAGAAAAGCACAGTTTTTGTTAAAATGACATGGATGGTGGTGCCATTGTTGAAGCTTTTGGCCCTCGACTTCACAGGAAAGCCAGAAGGTGATAAATCCGCCACCTCGGACCGTGGTGTTTTTCAAGAATAAATCCAGTTTGTTACATCTAGCTACTTGAAGAATTGGTACTTTAGTCAAACATGGAGAGGGCGAACTCTCAAAATTTCGACCATCCTTCGCTCATTCTACCGCCGCGCCCCAACAAGTGTTGCGTGTTCTACACTTCACGCCGAATCTCGTTAGGTATATAAGATGAATACCCTGGGCGCTCGAGCTCAGGCGTGGAACTTCTTCGGATGGTCTATATCCGAGTAAAATGTTACTGAGTGTTCTTCTCTCGTTATGAGTTCCAAGAAAAACAGCACACACAAAGAGACAATTGATGAAACCTTTTTAGACCCTTGTCTGCAACAATGACAGTGACTCCAAAGCCTTCAGGTGTTTCACTCAAGTGTTTCAACCATTAGAGGAAAAAGCCCTTGTCTTGATTAGAGTGTTTGCCGTTCTGATTACTGTTACCTATCACCTATCGTACCTATGTACATATCGTACCTATGTGATTTCGCGATTATGTTCGCGGATTTGGCTGAAGAGTTAGTCCTACTCGTATTTTGTTGAAGAACCAGCCTCAGTGGTGTAGTGGTTAGCATGGTGGCCTATGGATTGGCAGTTCGGTGGTTCGAGTCGAAATCAAGTCTTGCAATTTATAGGAGTGTTTTTAGCGGAAATGACATTTGTGCTGAGTACAATTAAAATTCCTGTTTCGATGAAGTTGGTGAAAAAATGTGCCAATTTACCAAATCTAATGTCCAACACATGGAAGAAATTTGTCAATTTAATTTTTGTGTATGTATACGGTCCCATTGTGTCTTTTGGACTATCTAGCTAAAAGCTAGTTTACCTATATGTACATATGTACCTGCCTAGAAAAGCAATAGATACCTACTTTCAATAAATGATCAGTTTTAAGTATAGTAATTATTCTCATGCACTCTATACGTACACGGGGCTCAATTCCATGTTTGTATACATTCCAGAAAAAGCTCTTGTTGTAGGAAGAAGACAATTGCTAAGTGCATGAACATCAAGTGTAAGAGCATTACATTGGGCATTAGCGTCATTTAGTCTCCTTTCTGTAGTGTGTTCTGTGTGAGTGCTCTAGGGGAAGTGCTTCAAATATGGGACGCGAAATAAATGAAGTCAACAACTATTATATCTTTATGAACTTATCATATCACTATATTTATGATCTTATCATATTTTAGAGTACTCTCAAAATTTGATGTTCCTTCACTTTTAGCCAAATTTTAACGACCCTCATTGATAGGGAAAAACGTAGGTAGTCTAACTTTCATCAATTTTCAAACTTGAAACGAGAGATTTGTATGAACGCCGTGAAATTTCAGATAATTATGCAATGTGCCATTCAAAGGACGAAGTTTTTTCTTTTGAAATACCTACCTAGAATAGGTATATTTTATCTTTTTGCTCCTGACATTTTAGTCCGTTTAAATGTCGTTTAAGTGGAATCTGTTTCGCTAGAATTAGAGTGGAATCCATCTAACACGGTAGGTATCCATATTGTCCAACCTTCCCCGAGAGAATTCCTGGTGCTCGAACTATACGAGTAGGTTTTATTCTCTCAACCACCGTGACATACTTATTTATTTATAATACGTGATGCTCTTACCGTTGTTCCCCTATTTGATTCACTATTACACAAGCTTTCCTGTTTCTAGCAGAATAAGAACCTGCTGACACATTTAAAATTGGGAATGCGTGTGGAGACGTTTTCAAACCCAAACCCAAGTGTGTGAAATTGAAAGAAAAGTCCTTCAAAAGTTTCGGATGTGTGTGTAAAACCAAAAATACAAAATGATCACTGTGGATGCTCCATTATAATCTATGAACTTATATTTCGACATCATAATTATGTAGTTATAAGAACTTCACTGGATGCGTTTGGCGATTATGTTCGCGGATTTCGCGATTTTGTTCGCGGATTTTGCGATTATGCTCGCGGATTTCGCGATTATGTTCGCAGATTTCGCGATAATGTTCGCGGATTTCGCGATTATGTTCGCGGATTTGGCGATTTTGTTCGCAGATTTCGTGATTATGTTCGCGGGTTTCGCGATTATGTTCGCGGATTTCGCGATTATGGTCGCGGATTTGGTGATTTTGTTCGCGGATTTTCCAATTATGTTCGCGGTTTCGCGTCCCGAATCGACATTTTGGATTTTTGGCAAGCCTAGGTATGAGGACACATCATCTGCCAAAAATTATACAAACATGCACCTCTAATGCCGGCCACTCATGCCCAAAACCTAAAAAAGGCACAGTTTTTGTTAAAACGACATGGATGGTGGTGCCATTGTTGAAGGTTTTGGCCCTCGACTTCACAGGAAAGCCAGAAGGTGATAAATACGCCACCTCGGACCGTGGTGTTTTTCAAGACCTACACCTAAACCTCAAAGTGGACTTTTTACTTTTTGTGTATGGAGTTAAGCTGAAAACAGTTGAAAATTAGAAAATAGGTCTGAGGATACATCATCTGACAAAAAATATACAAACATGCACCTCTAATGCCGGCCACTCATGCTCAAAACCTAAAAAAAGGCACAGTTTTTGTTAAAATGACATGGGTGGTGATGCCATTGTTGAAGGTTTTGGCCCTCGACTTCACAGGAAAGCCAGAAGGTGATAAATACGCCACCTCGGACCGTGGTGTTTTTCAAGAATAAATCCAGTGTGTTACACCTAGCTACTTGAAGAGTTGGTACTTCAGTCAAACATGGAGAGGGCGAACTCTCAAAATTTCGACCATCCTTCGCACATTCTACCGCCGCGCCCCAACAATGTTGCGTGTTCTACACTTCACGCCGAATCTCGTTATATGAGATGAATACCCTGGGCGTTCAAGCTCAGGCGTGGGACTTTTTCGGATGGTCCATATCCGAGTAAAATAATGTTACTGAGTATTCTTCTCTCGTTATGAGTTTCAAGAAAAACAGCGCACACAAAGAGACAATTGATGAAACCTTATTAGACCCTTGTCTGCTACAATGACACTGACTCCAAAGCCTTCAGGTGTTTCACTCAAGTGTTTCAACCATTAGAGGAAAAAGCCCTTGTCTTGATTAGAGTGTTTGCCGTTCTGGCGGCATTAAGTTCAAAAGCTCTTGCCTCGCATGTAAAATAATGACGATTTTCCGGCCTCTTGATTCTTTTGATTGGAGAAAATTCATAATTGAATCTCTTGATTCGTGAAATCTGTTCCGCGAAAATTCTTGGAAGAGTTAGTCCTGCTCGTATTTTGTTGAAGAACCAGCCCCAGTGGTGTAGTGGTTAGCATGGTGGCCTATGGATTGGCAGTTCGGTGGTTTGAATCGAAATCAAGTCTTGCAATAAAATTTATAGGAGTGTTTTTTTAGCGGAAATGACATTTGTGCTGAGTAGGTACCTACAATTAAAATTCCTGTTTCGATGACGTTGGGGAAAAAATGTGCCAATTTACCAAATCTAATTTCCGACACATGGAAGAAATTTGTCAATTTAATTTTTGTGTATGTATATGGTCCCATTGTGTCTTTTGGACTATCTAGCTAAAAGCTAGTTTACCTATATTTATGTACTTATATGTATACCTGCCTAGAAAAGCAATAGATACCTACTTTCAATAAATGATCAGTTTTAAGTATAGTAATTATTCTCATGCACTCTGCTCGTACAGGTGGCCTATGGATTGGCAGTTCGGTGGTTCGAGTCGAAATCAAGTCTTGCAATTTATAGGAGTGTTTTTAGCGGAAATGACATTTGTGCTGAGTACAATTAAAATTCCTGTTTCGATGAAGTTGGTGAAAAAATGTGCCAATTTACCAAATCTAATGTCCAACACATGGAAGAAATTTAGTGGCCTATGGATTGGCAGTTCGGTGGTTTGAATCGAAATCAAGTCTTGCAATTTATAGGAGTGTTTTTTTTTTTTTAGCGGAAATGACATTTGTGCGGAGTACAATTAAAATTCCTGTTTCGATGAAGTTGGTGAAAAAATGTGCCAATTTACCAAATCTAATGTCCAACACATGGAAGAAATTTGTCAATTTAATTTTTGTGTATGTATACGGTCCCATTGTGTCTTTTGGACTATCTAGCTAAAAGCTAGTTTACCTATATGTACATATGTACCTGCCTAGAAAAGCAATAGATACCTACTTTCAATAAATGATCAGTTTTAAGTATAGTAATTATTCTCATGCACTCTGCTCGTACACGGGGCTCAATTCCATGTTTGTACATTCCAGAAAAAGCTCTTGTTGTAGAAAGAAGACAATACGTACACGGGGCTCAATTCCATGTTTGTATACATTCCAGAAAAAGCTCTTGTTGTAGGAAGAAGACAATTGCTAAGTGCATGAACATCAAGTGTAAGAGCATTACATTGGGCATTAGCGTCATTTAGTCTCCTTTCCGTAGTGTGTTCTGTGTGAGTGCTGTAAGGGAAGCGCTTCAAATATGGGACGCGAAATAAATGAAGTCAACAACTCTTATACCTTTATGAACTTATCATATCACTATATGATCTTATCATATTATAGAGGACTCTCAAAATTTGAAGTTCCTTCACTTGAAGTTCCATTTTAGTCCGTTTAGATGTCGTGTAAGTGGAATCTGTTTCGCTAGAATTAGAGTGGAATCCATCTAACACGGTAGGTATCCATATTGTCCAACCTTCCCCGAGAGAATTCCCTTTTGAAATACCTACCTAGAATAGGTATATTTTATCTTTTTGCTCCTGACATTTTAGTCCGTTTAGATGTCGTGTAAGTGAAATCTGTTTCGCTAGAATTAGAGTGGAATCCATCTAACACGGTAGGTATCCATATTGTCCAACCTTCCCCGAGAGAATTCCTGGTGCTCGAACTATACGAGTAGGTTTTATTCTCTCAACCACCGTGACATACTTATTTATTTATAATACGTGATGCTCTTACTGTTGTTCCCCTATTTGCTACACAATTACACAAGCTTTCCTGTTTCTAGCAGAATAAGAACCTGCTGACACATTTAACATTGGGAATGCGTGTGGAGACGTTTTCAAACCCAATGGTACGAGAGACAAGTCAAAGATGAACGCTTCAAGTGTGTGAAATTGAAAGAAAAGTCCTTCAAAAGTTTCGGATGTGTGTGTAAAACCAAAAATATAAAATGATCACTGTGGATGCTCCATTATAATCTATGAACTTATATTTCGACATCATAATTATGTAGTTATAAGAACTTCACTGGATGCTCCAAATTTACGGCATCTGGCCTACAGTAAAGGTAAGAAATGAGGCTGGAGAGGGGGCCCAGGCCCCCCTTAAATATACCCCTGGGTGTGAAATGTAGTGAGGACTTGAAAAGTGCAAGGGATTCCAAATTCCAATGTATGTAAATAAGTCTCACCCAATACTCTTAAAATCTGAATAATTCTACCTCATTCTCTCTATGTCTCTCTTTCTCTCACACTGTCTATCTATCGGCCTCTCTCTTTCTTTTCTTTATCTCTTTGTCTGTCTCTTTCTTCGCCTAGGCATTTGTCTTTCTTCCTCTCTCTCTCTCTCTCTCTCTCTCTCTCTCTCTCTCTCTCTATATTTATTTATATGTTTAATAGGTACCTATGAAATGTAGTGAATTGGAGGACTTGAAAAGTGCAAGGGATTCCGAATTCCAATGTATGTAAATAAGTCTCACCCAATACTCTTACAATCTGAATAATTCTACCTCATTCTCTCTATGTCTCTCTTTCTCTCACACTGTCTATCTATCAGCCTCTCTCTTTCTTTTCTTTATCTCTTTGTCTGTCTCTTTCTTTGCCTAGGCATTTGTCTTTCTTCCTCTCTGTCTCTCTTTTGTAGTGTGTTCTGTGTGAGTGCTCTAGGGGAAGTGCTTCAAATATGGGACGCGAAATAAATGAAGTCAACAACTATTATATCTTTATGAACTTATCATATCACTATATTTATGATCTTATCATATTTTAGAGTACTCTCAAAATTTGATGTTCCTTCACTTTTAGCCAAATTTTAACGACCCTCATTGATAGGGAAAAACGTAGGTAGTCTAACTTTCATCAATTTTCAAACTTGAAACGAGAGATTTGTATGAACGCCGTGAAATTTCAGATAATTATGCAATGTGCCATTCAAAGGACGAAGTTTTTTCTTTTGATCTCTTTCACATGAGCACATTAATATTCAAAGGCAAAGAGCTTCTCCCTCTCACTCTTTCTTTCGCTCCTTTTCTTCCCATTTTCTCTCTCTCTCCTTTTCATCTCATTCTATCCCGTTTGATTGAACATTTCAATAGTAACGTCTATGGAAGATGTTCTTGAATATAGTTCTATTCATATAAGATACATATTAGTAAATAGGTGCATGACTAGGTACATGAATTACAGAGACACTTCGAATAATGGGATGTTAAAAAGTCCCATCGGGGGAATTTACATATGACCCTACAGGAACAGGAAGTAATTTTGAAATGGGAGGAATTTACATGAAATCGGGGGAATTTACATTCGCCCGTAATACCTACCCACTCGGCCACTGGTTACCTTAGGTACTTGTTAGACCGTACACAAAAAGCCCACTTTGAGACTTAGGTGTACGGGCAGACAGCCCTATAGGATGGTTTGAGCTTAGACGAATCTACTTGTTAGTACTCTGTTCTGCAAATCCCACCAACCTTACACCTATAGACCTGTGGAATGACCCTATCCAAGTGGCCAAGTTCTTGAAACTACCAACGAGTCTAGAATTTGGAGATGACTGCTGAATCGTCGTCACTGCTACAACAACAAAAACTTGTTTGACCCTGTACAAAGCAGCGAGGTGGAAAGACATTTTAAATCCTCGCTTCTCACCAACACATCCTGAACGTTTGACTAGTCATATTCCTAACACTGTGTAAATATTGTAGTTGCAAAGGCGTAAGTATTACATACGTTCTCACCAAAGCCTTTGTGAATGTAAGATGTGATGATACGTAGAAGATCGGTAAGGGCTAGAGGGGCTTCAGGATAGGCAGTGAGATAGAGATGAGAAAAGCCTGATACAGGTGTTACAAATGCCACGTTTTTCCTTGTATATATCTTAGGCCAGCCACTCACTATCAAGTAGACCGGACAGTATGATTGTATGTGTATTGATAGGTCTGCGTACCTATACAACGAGATACTTAACCCTTTAATGCTCCAAATGGGAACTCTAGATTTTATGTCTCGTTTTTTGTCTATCCTAGAATTCCTAGATCAGAAAATGTGTATCTTTTCGTAAAAGAAAAAATCCTTTTTTTAAAATAATTAATATGTTACAGGAGGTTTGCGTGTGTTGCACTGTTGCAGGGTAAAAGGGTTAGCAATTTAAGACAAGTAGTTTCGTCCTGGTTTTGGAATTCATCAGCTGGACAAGTAGGTATCTGAAAATAGAGCTTGCAAGTTCTATTTATTTTGCATAGGTATCTTTTATATGTAGTAGTTAGGTACTAGGCACTTGTGAGTCTCTCTCTCTCTCTTTCTCTCTCTCTCTCTCTCTCTCTCCTATGAGGCCAGAATGCCAGAGGTAAGTACATTTATTTTTAAATTTCAAACTCAATTTGTAATTTTCATTCCTATTCACATTTTCTGATTTTTCATCAAACTTCTCGTTTCTCTTTTCAATTTTCTACTTTCAATATTTAGATTGTAAATAAGTTACAAGGCAGTTTTGATTGATTCCATTACGAATGGGAAGTTCCTTTATTTCCCAACAGTGAAGACTTTTCAGTGGAAAAACTTTGAATTGATGACAAAATGGTGGGGTGACTTTTTGCCTATGAAAATATCAGATAAGTCAGTAATTGTGGGAGCTTTTCAGAATAATACGAGCCTATTTGAGTAACTTGGAATAAGTGGTTAAGTTATAGGTAACTAATTGTTGTCAAAATGTCAAATCTCATTTTATGAACGGATGACTTTACCTACCGACTCTACAAGATAACAGTCACCTAGTTGTCATAAAAAAAAAAATCGATTACCTCTCAATCTCGAATCACCTATGTACTTGTGCAGACGCCAACAATGCCAACATATAAAATCAAAAAATCAAATAAACTAAACCTAACAAATCTGAGAACCACCACTGATTTTGTAAGACTCACATTCAATATTTATAGCGTAGGGTACCTACATACCTACCTATACCTCCCTATTTTAATTTATCAAAAGTTAAGTACATAAAATGAGAATGTATATTTTCCCTAACTTGCAAATAAATAATGAAATAAAGTCGAGAATTGTTTGCGAGAGTTTTTCAATTAATTTATAAAAATACCGATATTATTAGAAAATTTAAAAATAAAGTAATAATAAAAAAAAGAGAAAAAAAGGAAGGAAGGGAGGAAAATATTAAAAGTATAATTGATTTAATTTAATTATGTCTCTGCAAAGAATTTCTCATGAATAAATAGATTTTATTGTAAATGAACAGTAGCATTTTCAATTTTAAATCATAAAGGTTTATTTTGTTGAGTAAGAACCTATATTTATTTTTCAAATTCGGATATCTTACCATTTATACCGTTTAATTATCCTGCAGAGTTGTCAAACATGTAAAAAAAGGTATCATTGAATTACATGTACACATCTTCTTGGAATTTATAGCTTGGTTTGACACCCTTTCATTTCACTTTAATTTTTTACAATAACTACAGTAGTCAGTTTACTATAAATAGTCAGTAAATAGCACAAAAAGAGAAAGGCATGGAGAAAGTAATGAGAAATCATAAAGATAAGAACAAGGGAGTGAGCAGAGTGCAGATGCACTTCCGACATTTATCATGAAGACCACATTGCTGCAAAACATCCTTTCCTAGGAGAAACATGAGATAACTTACTACTAGGTAAGGTAACTTAGAAACTAGCTAAGGCTTCATATTAATTTCAAGGTTTCATAAGTAGTTGTACAGCTTGAGAATAAGCCAAAAAAATAAGCCAGAAAGTTGGACAAAACGAGAAATCATTCTTTTGCTTCATTTGTGTAGGTAAATCTCTGGTCTATTCTCTTCTTAGATTGCATTATTTATTGTTCTGAGCGAGTCACAAATAACACCTTCCAGGAGTCTTTCTTTGCGAGTCGCATTTTACCGAAAGGTAGCACACTGGTGACCATGTCATTGATGTCTTTGTTTGAAAAGTAATACAAGCAAATTTTTGTGGGTGCGTGCCAAACCGTGGTCTATTTTGTCCGATATACAGGGTGTGTGTAATGTATGGGTAAAACTGGATATAATAATAATTTTGGATAATAATTTTTGTACCAGAAAAGGTTTAGGATTAACTACTAGACCGTTTTCCATTGTTCCATGGCTACAAGAGTATAGGTTACTGGCAAAATAGTCTCTCAAGTCTTAATACGAATCTTATAGGTTTATTTATGTCACTGCTAGGTAAAATAAATATTTAGCCATCCTGTATTTGGTTGAGGTCCTCGGCTCATACAGGGACCGGAAGTTGAAGGTCTCACAAGATAGAGAAATATGCCTTTTGTGGAGACAATATTAAATTAATGCTGCAGGCTCCTACACATAGTCCATTTTTTATACATAGATTTGTGATTTACGATCTTAGTTAAATTTCCTTTGTCCGAAAATGCTTTATTTTTATTTATTGCCGGAATCATTTCCAATTTCCAGCGTATCCTGCCCGTCCCCCCACGCCCATTGTGTAAGACCCCAAGAAAATCAATGGGCTTCGAACATCTTAATCCCATTGTTCAACCTTTAGGGAGTTTAGGGTTTAGGGGATGGATTATGGAATATAAACTACATCACATGGATAAACAATTTTCTTATTCCCCTCTCTCCCGGTTTTGTGTTTTATGGCGGAGGGACCATTAGCTTTTCTCCTTGAAAATGGAGGAAGAAAATATTATATGAAGCATTTTGTTTTATGGAGTTTTCCGCAGTAGTTTGAACGTCTTTTTTTTCGAGTGAAAATAATGATGTGCAAGACGTCAGCGCCGATTGGGAGAGAACAATGCGCCCTCTGGAAAATTCTGGGACTTTAGCTAAAAAGAGAGCCTGGTAGATACTCGTATTTTTAGCAGAAACAAATAATAAAGTACCTATATATCTAAAGTTGTGTGATTGAAGCAATGCAACAACTTTCAAAATGATATTGTTTGTTGAACTCTAGCAGACCAGGATCATATCATCAAAAGTTTGAGCTGAGTCTTGTGACCAGTTTTATCGAATGAGCTCAGATTTCCTGAATAAAGAATAAAGAGTGACACAAATTTGGACGTATCCCAAATTTGAGAACTGTGAACAATCAGATGGTCAAGTTTTCATTAAGTTTTCTGTTTAGTAATACCTATGTTTTCCAAAGATATGGTAGTCACTTTGTTGAAACAGAATTCGAACTTTTTCCATTGGCGATATGTGGCGACAGAATAGAGTTGCTAATTTCCTGAGGAACTATGAAAATTATAAGTAGGTAATTATTACTAATTATGACTTCTGAGATAAAAAGACAAAAAGAGTACATGCATCAGATATAGGTATTTACGTTTTTTGTACACAACAGCAACATACTCAAAATTTCTCGCACTCCTTCTCTTTCTTCTCCTCCTCTTTCTCTCATTTTTTCCTTTTCTTAAAATTTCTTTTTCTACCTAATTCTTCTCCTTTCTTAAAAAGTAAGCTGTTGTCCCAAGAGTGTTCACTTTATTAGGAAAGATATTACACACCCCGCAGGTTATTACGTTTTTTTCTCCTCTTCTTCCTCCTCCTACTCCTCCTCCTTTTCCTTCTCGTCCTATTCCTCCTCTTCCTCCTCCTTCCTTCTCCTACTCCTCCTCCTTCTCCTACTCCTCCTTTTCCTCCTCCTTCCTCCTCCTACTCCTCCTCCTTTTCCTTCTCGTCCTATTCCTCCTCTTCCTCCTCCTTCCTTCTCCTACTCCTCCTCATTCTCCTACTCCTCCTTTTCCTCCTCCTTCCTTCTCCTACTCCTCCTCCTCCTTTTCCTTCTCGTCCTATTCCTCCTCTTCCTCCTCCTTCTCCTACTCCTCCTTCCTTCTCCTACTCCTCCTCCTCCTTTTCCTTCTCGTCCTATTCCTCCTCCTTCTCCTACTCCTCCTACTCCTCTTCCTTCTCCTTCTCCTACTCCTCCTCCTCTTCCTTCTCCTTCTCCCCATTTCCTCCTCCTCCTTCTCCTCCTCCTACTCCTTCTCCTCCACTTTCTCTACCAACTTCCTCCCCATCCTACTCCTACCCCCCTCGTTTCCCAATGTATCTCCCTCCCCTAATTTTTCTTGTGGAGAGAAATATTGTGTTTCTGTATTAGAGAACCGCCTGTCCAAATAGGGGAGACTTGGGAGGGAGGGAGATGAAAGAGGGAGAAAAATGGGAGAGGTGTAGAGAGAGGGAGAGGGAATGGGAGATAAAGACAGAGAGCATGATGGTTTTATTAGTTTTATGGAACACCAACCTTCCCCTCAGTGGTGTAGAGATATTAAGGTTAGTAGTTCGAGTCCAAGAGAGATAAACATTTTTTTTTTTTTTTTATTCAACTTTA
>NW_007379541.1:0-476 GCF_000475195.1 Diaphorina citri
CGCTATCAGGTAGACCTGACAGGTACGCCTGATCAGGTATACCTCACACCTAATGAGCACACACACTATCAAGTAGACTTAACAGGTACGGTTGAAAAGGTCCGAATGTCAGGTCTACCTGATGAGCACACACACTATCAGGTACAACTGACTCTATCAGGTATACCTGACACCTGATCAGGTCTACCTGATAGTGAGTGGCTAACCTAAGTGAGAACCCTGTCATGTAAGAAAAAAAAAGGAATGAGAATGATTGGCATAACCTATTTAAGTATTTATCCTTATGACCGATTTCGGTCAAGGTCAAGGTTTTCTCAGTACAATTTTCGCGGTAAAGTCATCTCAGAAATGATCAGTATTGAAAAATGTAGGAGCGAACCTTCTAAGACCCTCCCTTGTTCAGAAAAGGCTTATTACAGATGGTTTTTACTCTGAAATGCGAGTACCTATTTTCATTATACCTATAGATATAGATC
>NW_007379541.1:679-35767 GCF_000475195.1 Diaphorina citri
TTTTTTTTTTTTTTTTCTTTGTTTTTTTTTCCTTTGATATTTTTTTCTTTTTCTTTTTTCAACTTTGATATTAGATACACACAACTTCTTGTTTACTTCAAGACTTACACCTTACCTACATACGTCAGTAGGTAGCAAGGTACTCATCTTCTTTTTGACACCTCCAATTTGTCACCTAATGGCTTATCTTTTGTTAGCACGCAGCGATCTTGTATGATAAATATGTTTTTGGTCGAAGTTTGCTAGAACTATTTCTTTGATTTATGTGTCTTTGATTGGTGATAATGGTGATCGATCCTAGATTGTACGTAGTAGGTAGGTATTGTCTGGATGGATATTTTATTTTCAAGGGGTGATTTATTGTAAGAACTACGAGTATTCCTTTGATTTTCTACAAATTCCTTATTTCTTTGATTTATATGTTTTTGATTGGTGATATATGACGATCGAATTGGTAGACAGATGTATACTGATGTCGTAATAATCGATGATGATTATTATTTGTCAATTTTGTGTTTACCTAATCTCTTGGCTTTATCTGAATATGATGGAAAACAAAAACACACTTGCTGTGTGATGAAGTTAAAAAACGCGTCCCGAATTTTTTCTGGGACAAAAACGGAAATTCGGGACAAAACGCCCCAAAATGAAAAACTGGAACGGGACGCCAGGACACCCCTTGAATTTCGGGACTGTCCCGGCCCATTCGGGACGTTTGGCAAGCCTACCTATTAGGTAGTACGTATTTTTTCGGAACAGTCGGTACCTCCTTGGAGTCATAGGCTTGAAAATTCCCAAAGGAGATTATTATGAGGAGTAAGCACGAAAATATTGTACGTGACATTCAGTGGGTCCCCTCTGTTATTATAAAAATGTGTCACAAAAATAGGTACGAGTGGATGTCAAATTAGGACGTGACTGAAGGAAATAAGGAATTCATGCCAGCCTAGTTAGCTTGGACGGTAGAGCACGTCTGCCTTGTAAGTGCTAGGTCGCGGGTTCGATTCCCACCCGGGCCGGGGTGATCTGTATCCTAAACAGGTAAGGTTTGTTCTCGGAACAGGTGTTTTTCGCCTATCCTGTCCTCCTTTGGATTTCTTCCTTCTCTTTTGGATGTCGGGACGATCAGACCTCTGTTGTTACAGTTCCGTCTATCAAACATTACGCTTGCCAGCCTAGTTAGCTTAGTTGGTAGTGCGTCTGCCTTGTAAGCGCTAGGCCGCGGGTTCGATTCCCGCCCGGGGCGGATTTTAGCTGAAATCAATAAGGAATACCTACTTAAAATACCGTACCTATTATCTACATATTATGTATCTAGAACGGCTACATTATTTCATGGTCAACGAAAATCTTTTCTCAAATTCTCAGCCTCACCCTTTTCGTCTAAATTTGAAACTCAGCTAATTTTTTTTTTTTTGGCTTTCTTTTAAGTGGCAGGGTTCTCCTAGAGGAGCTCTTCCACCCAACCACTAGCTCTTCCACCCAACCACTAGCTCTTCCACCCAACCACTAGCTCTTCCACCCAACCATTTTTCTATGACCGCCTTGTAATAATTTTAAGTATGCAATGTGGTAGCCACAAAAAAGATTTTAAAAAATAGACTAAAGTCCATCTTCTCGTTTAATTTAATAAACTAATGAATACCTGATGCTGTAATTAAATAAAAGAATAATAATGTTAAAAAAAAGTTCTAGTTCTATTAGACCTACCTATCACCTCAGGTACTTTTCAGTCCTTCTTTTTATTCAAGCAGTATAGGTAAATAGTAAATAACCAAGCACTACTTGTTGAAATAGACTAATGTCCATCTTCTCGCTTAATTTAATAAACTAATGATAATGAATACCTGATACTGTAATTAAATAAAAGAATAATAATGTTAAAAAAAAGGTCTAGTTCTATTATATCTACCTATCACCTCAGGTACTTTTCAGTCCTTCTTTTTATTCAAGCAGTATAGGTAAATAGTAAATAACCAAGCACTACTTGTTGAAAAAAAGAAACACCATAAATTGCGAAAAAACATCGTTTCTCTTACCTGTTGAGTTGTGTTGGGATGGAGAGCGAGGGGTTTCAGCTGTTGGGTTGACGGAGGACGAAGCACGACTGAGACCGAAACCTGGTGTTCCCGTTATCTTATACGGAACTTGGCCTGCCGTGCGCTCAGATGAGAATGAACTTCGGTGGAAGAAAAGGAGAAGAAGGATACAAAGAAGACGAAGACTGAGAAGAAGGAATATGAAGAGGACGTAAAAGAAAAGAAAGGAGAAAAAAGAAGAGGAGAAGGAGAGGACTATGAAGCTTGCCGTGCACTCAGATGAGAATGAACTTCGGTGGAAGAAAAGGAGAAGAAGGATACAAAGAGGACGAAGACTGAGAAGAAGGAATATGAAGAGGACGTAAAAGAAAAGAAAGGAGAAAAAAGAAGAGAAGAAGGAGAGGACTATGAAGAAGACGAAAAATCAAAGGCAGGAGAGAAAAAAGGGGAGGAGTAGGTGGAGGAGGAGATAAAGAAAGACCATTAAGAGGAGAAAGAGGATGAAAAAGAGGAGGAGGAAGAGACGAACGAGGCAGAGGAGAACGGGTGTGATAAGGAGGATAAAAAACAAGAATAGACAGACGAAAAATTAAAGGCAGGAGAGAAAAAAGAGGAGGAGTAGGTGGAGGAGGAGATAAAGAAAGACCATTAAGAAGAGAAAGAGGATGAAAAAGAGGAGGAGGAAGAGACGAACGAGGCAGAGGAGAACGGGTGTGATAAGGAGGATAAAAAACAAGAATAGAGGCGGGAAAAAAGAGCATGCACTTGAAAAGGGAATATGAAGAAGAAAAATAAGACAAAGAAAAACGAAGGATTAAGGAAACGAAGAAGAAAACTGACGGAAAAGGAGGAATAAGAAGACAAAGGGGCGAACTTGTGCTTCGTCCCCGCAAGCCTTTGGCCCTTTCCTCTCCAACAAATATTTCCGAGAAATTATTTCCAAGTTCGTGAAAACTGGGATGAATTTGATGAAATGGATGAATGTTCCATAAGGTTTTCCCCGGGCAGGAATCGAAAGCAAGACCTAGTGCTTACAAGGGAGGAGCACTACCTTCCACGCTTACTAGGCTGTCTGAATCTTCCTTGATACCGATACGTTTCTAATAAGTCTTTAGCAGTAAAAGAGGTGTCCCTCTATTGGGGTTCAGATGTTGTAGAGTTCCAATCAAAACCCTTTTGATGCAAAAGGGTTAACTTTCAACAGGGGTGGGTAGTTAAAATTATTATTATTATTGTTTCAAATTAACTCCTTTCTTTTTTTGGCTTCAAAGTTCGAACATTTTGAGAGGAGTCCCCCCCCCCTCTCCCTCTCTCTCATATTCATTCACTCTTTTCGTCCCTCTCACTCTCTCTCTCTCTCAGTTTTCCTTTCCACTCTCTCCATTTTAATCAAAGTCCATTTCTTTCTCATTTCAAATTGAAGGCGCCTGTGGGGTTGACCTATCTTAACCCACTGGGAACACTCGTCAACATTATGCTCAAATGTGTCTCTGTTTAACCCTTGTCAACTTGAACTTTTCCAAGGGTTTGTATAAAATAGCTGAATTTCAAAACAAAGTCAAAGTGTGACCCCGTGCAAACTTATCGGGTTAAAAGGTGAAAACTCGGTTCTTTATCAAACAAGTGTGGATTAAAAACTCCCACGGCCTTCCTGTCAACTTGAACTTTTCCAAGGGTTTGTATAAAATAGCTGAATTTCAAAACAAACTCAAAGTGTGACCCCGTGCAAACTTATCGGGTTAAAAGGTGAAAACTCGGTTCTTTATCAAACAAGTGTGGATTAAAAACTCCCACGGCTCGGCTGGGGATCGAACCCACATCCTCCTACTTACCAGTCTAGGACTTTAGAATGGTCGAGTTAAAACGAAGAACTTCGTTTTCAAGCAAGTGTAGCTTAAAAAGTCATCACCCGGCTGGGAATTCGAACCCATAACTTTCTGCTCGTCAGTCGAATGCCATAAAAAATCCAATATTATTATTAGGACCGAGATGAATTAAAAAAAAAGGGAAATTTAATAGGGAAGCATCAATTGATATTTGATCACGTCATCGTGAAGTTATAACTCAACGGGGTACCAAGATAATTGACCCTTTTTATATTACCTACTTAACAACCTAATAAAAAGGAGAAGAACCGAAATAAGTAGGTATAGAAGAAAGAGTAGGTGGAAGAAGAATTTGGAGGAGAAGAAGAGGCAGAGGAAAAAGCAAAAAAAGGAGAAGAATTTATTTGTCTCTTTCTCCCTATTTCTTTTTCCCCTCCTCCCTCTTCTCGTCCTATTTTCCACTCTCTCTCTCTGTTTTCCTTTCCACTCTCTCCATTTTAATCAAAGTCCATTTCTTTTTCATTTCATATTGAAGGCGCCTGTGGGGTTGACCTATCTTAACCCACTGGGAACACACGTCAACATTATGCTCAAATGTGTCTCTGTTTAACCCTTGCCTTCCTGTCAACTTGAACTTTTCCAAAGGTTTGTATAAAATAGCTGAATTTCAAAACAAAGTCAAAGCGTGACCCCGTGCAAACTTATCGGGTTAAAAGGTGAAAACTCGGTTCTTTATCAAACAAGTGTGGATTAAAAACTCCCACGGCTCGGCTTAATAGTAGTAATAACAGGGAGACTTACTTATAATTATTATCAGTACCAATATGTCAAACTTCAAACTCCCTATCAATTAACCCGAAAAGAATGACTCATAATTCTCGCAAAGTGATATCCAGCTGACAATAAATTGCCTTCAATGTGTTTCAAATTAATTTTATTGGTCACAATGAAATCCTCCTTCAATTAAATGTCTCAAAAAAAAAAAAAAAAATGAAATCAAACAATATGGCTTTTTATCAAGTTAGACAATTAAACTTGTAAAACAAACAAGCTGTTGGGACCGAAATCGATCTAGGACCTTAGAATGGTCGAGTTAAAACGAAGAACTTTGTTTTCAAGCAAGTGTAGCTTAAAAATTACATGACCCGGCTGGGAATTCGAACCCATAACTTTTTGCTCGTCAGTCGAATGCCATAAAAAATCCAATATTATTATTAGGACCGAGATGAATTAAAAAAAAGGGAAATTTAATAGGACAGCATCAATTCATATTTGATCACGTCATCGTGAAGTTATAACTCAACGGGGTACCAAGATAATTGACCCTTTTTATATTACCTACTTAACAACCTAATAGGAGGTTTCGAGTTTGATTCCCAGACTCGTCAAAAAAAAAAAATCAACTAATATTCAATCCTTTAAGAACCACGGCTGGTCCAGAGGTAACGCGCTTGTTTGCCACACAGAAAGGCCAAGGTTCGATTTCCAGAGTCGACAAAAGATCAATAAGTTTACATGAAGTTTTCCCCTCAAGAAAACAAATAAGAAGACAGAGGTTTCAAAAAAGTTGAAAAAAGTGTTTCGGTTTTTTATTTCATTAAGTCATCAATAATAATTACATAACTAATATAGCACATTCATTTAGTTCATAATTTATATGTCTATTAAAATAATGGTTTTAAAAAAAGGGCATAAAAAAAGAGGAGGAAAAATACAACCAATAATACTGATAAAAACAAATCATGATCATGAATTGGGGACAAATAATGTTAAGTAAACTCCAAAGGATGTTCCAAATTTTCGGAGTACGCCCATAGTAAAGGAGCAAAAATGAAGCCTGATAGGGAGGGGGGGAGGGCTTGGTCCCCCGTCTTAAATAGGGCCCTGAATATCGTGCAAAATGGGCACAAGGTATGGCAAAATGGAATGAAGAAAATGACAATAAAATGGAATTTAGGTAGTTTAAAATACATTTTCGGGTGTACACGTTACAAATCGAGAAATCCAGAGGAAAAGCGAGCAGGCAAAATAAGTACAGAAAAGAGAAAAAAAGTCTGTGAGTGCAAAATGTGAAAGGAATGAAAATATCCAAGCGTGATGGAGCCTTTTTTGGAGACCAACATAAAAGAAAAGGTGAAACTAAAAAGCAGAACAACACTTTGGGCACTTTTTTAAAATATACAACATAATCTACCTATAATGTGGAGTTTTGAGAATAATTTCATAATAATAGACTCTTGAGCGTACGATAAACATTAGTCCATTGAATAACAATAATAACGGGAAAAAGTAGTTATTTCAAAACTAAGGTGTTAGGGGCTAAAGATGTTAGTCCCGACCTAAAAAAAAAAAACAACAACAACAACAACTTTCGGGTAACTGACCACTGGTCCGATGGAAACTGAACACTAGACCTTCGAATGTCGGGAATACGAGATCCTGGATATCCAATGGTTTAGTACAGGCGCTACCACGCCACCTAGTGGTTGAACTAATTCCCATATTCTCTTTTAATAAAAACAAGCAGGGCCCGTCCCTCCGGGAATTTTTTAGCCCGTAGTTTATTCGATCATGGTTAAAGAATACCTTTGTACCTACCTAATTTGTTTAATATTCAGTTTATTATCATTCTTGATTTGATTTTTTGATTTTACTTTCATGTAATGATTTAAAATCAAGACTAGAGCCCGTTCTCCCTTTATTCCCAATAAAATGTTTAAGTCACCCATCCATTTATTGGCCTTCCTCGGCGTAGCTTAACATAGGTAACGCTAAAACCGGTCTTAAATGATCGACTGAAGTGTTACCTAAAACTTTCTCGCTTTGAGTTCATAGGTCATCGCGACAAATTTCGAGATCAGAGCTCATTTGTGTGAAAAAAATGTGGAAAAAATCCCGCAAAAACCAGTTTTTTTGGTTTTTTGGCGTTATGGTTTTCTGGACAAAATTTGCACCACCATTTTCGTGTTCCTCGTAAAAAGACCTTTAATTTGATATATAGGTCGACCAGGTTTGAATAAGTCCTTCTATGGGGACAGACCGACCGACAGACAGACGACACCGAAGCGAATACAATAGTCCGTCCCCTATACCTTTTATTATTAGTAATAATAAAGGAAGGACGGACTAAAAAGGGGAAATAAGCCTCAGAAGAGGCTTATTTTTCTTTTGGGTGTATTTTTCTTTTGGAAATACACCTCTACTATCCATTTCAGATTTCAACTTTCAACCCTGAATAGGTATCTGGGTATGCAGCTATCTAAATCAAGTAAACCATCATCTGCTGTCAGCAAAATCTATCCCCAGTTGTACTTGTTTCGTCTAAAAATAACATATCTCTTAACAAAACGAAGTGACCCCATTTCCTCAAAATATTAAAGACCTTCTTTCACATATGTTACAGATGTAGAAATGATCTCTCATACCCATTCACATGGATAAAATCTATGACATGGATAAAATGTATAATAGATTCTTGGAAAAATTGAAGTTTTTTTTCCAAAGGGTTTACCGTCACTGTACATACCTATTTGTGTAACTGCTAAGGTTTTTAGTGAATGAACGTTTGAATTCATCTTTTTTTTACAACATAAGGGGAAGTTCTGAAAAGCTTACAGAGTGTTTTCAGAATCCTCATTCAAAAAATAATGTAAAAATAATAATAAAAAGGGTTTACCGTCACTGTACATATTTGTGTAACTGCTAAGGTTTTTAGTGAATGAACGTTTGAATTTATCTTTTTTTACAACATAAGGGGAAGTTCTGAAAAGCTTACAGAGTGTTTTCAGAATCCTCATTCAAAAAATAATGTAAAAATAATAATAACAAAGGGGTTACCGTCACTGTACATATTTGTGTAACTGCTAAGGTTTTTAGTGAATGAACGTTTGAATTTATCTTTTTTTTTTACAACATAAGGGGAAGTTCTGAAAAGCTTACAGAGTGTTTTCAGAATCCTCATTCAAAAAAATGTAAAAATAATAATAATAATGATCATATCTATTTTATAAAATATAGCACGGACTCTTTATGATAGAACAGTGAGGCTCACGTCTGACAAGTGGGAAGGCGCGGGTTCGAATACCACTTGTGGCATGAAGATTTATTGCGTAACTATTCAGTTAATGAACAATGATTTAATGCTTCGAGCATTCACTCAAGAGTCGATTATTAATTTCAGTATATGAACAATATGAACCTTACATGACCCTGTAGGTAACAAAAACAAATAATGCAAAGGATACATGATTTACATGGAGAACATAGAATTCGTACAAGTTACATTATTGCTAACGTAAGAATAATAATAATAATGATAATATCTATTTTATAAAATATAGCACGGACTCTTTATAATAGAACAGTGAGGCTCACGTCTGACAAGTGGGAAGGCGTGGGTTCGAATACCACTTGTGGCATGGAGATTTATTGCGTAACTATTCGGTTAATGAACAATGATTTAATGCTTCGAGCATTCACTCAAGAGTTGATTATTAATTTCAGTATGTATATGAACCTTACATGACCCTGTAAGTAACAAAAACAAATAATGCAAAGGATACATGATTTACATGGAGAACATAGAATTCGTACAAGTTACATTATTGCTAACGTAAGAATACTGAGCACACAGTTTGAGACACTTTTGTATACTTTGTATCATTATGTTTAAACACTCATATAAAACTTTGTATAAGTAGAACTTGAGACAATTTTGTATACTTTGTATGATTAAAACAATCATATGACACTTTGTATTGTAAAAAGGAACTTGGAATAAATATGGAATGAGATGAGGAATTCATTCGGTTGGTTGGAAGAGCTCACTAAGGCCAGCAATTCGCTATCAGGTAGACCTGACAGGTACACCTCACACCTAATGGGCACACACACTATCAAATAGACCTGACAGGTACGGTTGAAAAGGTCCGAATGTCAGGTCTACCTGATGAGGACACACACTATCAGGTAGAACTGACTCTATCAGGGTACTTGAGACAATTTTGTATACTTTGTATGATGTATAAACTCATATAAAACTTTGTATAGAACTTGAGACAATTTTGTATACTTTGTATGATTAAAACACTCATATGACACTTTGTATTGTAAAAAGGAACTTGGAATAAATATGAGTAGAACTTGAGACAATTTTGTATACTTTGTATGATTAAAACACTCATATGACACTTTGTATTGTAAAAAGGAACTTGGAATAAATATGGAATGAGATGAGGAATTTATTCGGTTGGTTGGAAGAGCTCACTAAGGCCAGCAATTCGCTATCAGGTAGACCTGACAGGTACGCCTGATCAGGTATACCTCACACCTAATGAGCACACACACTATCAAGTAGACCTGACAGGTACGGTTGAAAAGGTCCGAATGTCAGGTCTACCTGATGAGGACACACACTATCAGGTAGAACTGACTCTATCGGGAATACCTGACACCTGATCAGGTCTACCTGATAGTGAGTGGCTGGCCTAAGTGAGAACCCTGCCATGTAAGAAAAAAAAAGGAATGAGAATGATTGACATAACCTATTTAGCCTTGTGACCGATTTCGGTCAAGGTCAAGGTTTTCTCAGTACAATTTTCGCGGTAAAGTCATCTCAGAAATGATCAGTATTGAAAAATGTAGGAGCGAACCTTCTAAGACCCTCCCTTGTTCAGAAAAGGCTTATTACAGATGGTTTTTACTCTGAAATGCGAGTACCTATTTTCATTATACCTATAGATCTATTTAAAATTACTTAAAAAAGCAACATTTAACAAAAATTGAGATAAAAAGTTTAAAAAAAAAAAAATCTGTGGCCATCTAAGATGTTCAAGTGTGCTACCTTTCACGTCAATTATTTTAGTCAAAAAAGTAATAAATTATTTATATGTTAAACCACAATTATTTATATGTTTTCTTCCTCGTAAATCTGTGTCGACTAACCTTCTTCAATATCTGAACTACATTTCATCCAACTTACCAGGTACCCAAGTCGACTCAGTCTATTTAGATCTCACCAAGGCCTTTGACCGTGTGAATCATAGGATTCTTCTGGATAAGCTTTCATCTTTTGGTATCTCGGGTTCTCTTCATCATTGGTTTTCCAGTTATCTTTCAAACAGAACAAGTATGGTTCGGGTAGGTTCTTCGTTTTCCAAGTCCTTTGTTTCCACTTCCGGTGTCCCTCAGGGATCACATTTAGGTCCTATTCTATTTCTTTTATTCATCAACAACGTTCAAACCTGTTTAGATAGCCATGATGTTCAATATCTTCTTTTTGCTGACGATCTTAAAATTTTCCGTTGTATTAACTCTGATAATGATTTCCAGATCTTGCAGGATGCCCTTCTCTCCTTGAAACAGTGGTTTGATGTCAATCTTCTCGAAGTAAACCCCCTTAAGTGTAATGTCATTACTTTTTCTCGTTCCAGCTCTCCTCTTACTTACAGTTATTCTCTTGATTCTGTCACCATTCCAAGATCCCAGTGTGTTCGAGATCTTGGAGTTCTTTTCGACTCTAAGCTTTCTTTCAACCCTCATATCGATGCTATTTGTAACAAGGCTTCTAAAATGCTAGGTTTTGTTGTTCGCTCTACTCGTGATTTTCCTGATACTTTATCTTTCAAAATATTGTATTGTAGTCTTGTTCGTAACACTCTTGAGTTTGCATCCTGCATCTGGAATCCAGTTTATTCATATAACTGTGCTAGAATTGAACAAATTCAGCATAGAGCTCTGAAAACTTTGGGATGGAAATCACACTCTTCAGATCTTTCTGACTTCTCTTTACAAAAGACTTTCAATTTGCTTCCATTATCAGTGAGACGTGAAATGTTCGACATGATAACACTGTTTAACATTCTTCAAAATAATATTGATTCTCCTGACTTGCTTTCATCTATCAATGTTAACGTGCCGGGATACGTCACCTCTCGCCAAACTCTTCCTTTTAGACCACCCTTTGTACGCACGAACTATCTCCAAAACTCACCACTGATTCGATTTCAGAGGTCTGCAAATATGGCTAGAGACCATCTTGATCTTTTTTCTACAACTTTGACCTCAATTAGAAATCATTATTCTAGGTATTTGCAGTGATATTATCAATTATTTTCTAGTCATACCTATGAATTATTCTAGTCTTTCTCTTTTCTCTTTTTGTTACTTTACTGTACTTTTTTTATTATTTTTTCTTTTTATCAGATTCTTTCCAATACTCTGTCAATATTTTCCTAACCATTTTTGTAGCTTAAACTCCCTCGTTATATAAACCTGTTCAGCTAGGCCAGTTAAATATGTATAGATAGGCAATAAGTACACATATAGGTATTTCTTCCCCATTTATTTTCCGTTTTTGATAGTTAGGTTGTTTATTTGTAATAGATAGTAAACGTTAAGTTATATTGTAAATAAATAAATAAATAATCCGATTTCAAGCTCTGTCGAGATTCGCTGGATATGTTTCTACTCCAAGATAAGAATAACTTAAAAAAGCAAAATTAAACAAATTTTGAGATAAAAAAAAAAAAAAAAACCTGTGGCCATCCAAGATGTTCAAGTGTGCTACCATTCACGTCAATTATTTTAGTCAAAAAAGTTCATTATTAATAAATTATTTATTTGTTAAACCACAAGATTTCAAGTTAAATACTGTGCCGGAGATTGGGGGTTCAAATCCAAGACATAAAATATAGCGTAATGTAAAATGAATTGTGTTTAACACAATAACAATGAAAATGTATTTAAGCAAGCCAACTTTAATTTGTTCGAAATCTTTTGAAGTTGTTCGATACACAGAAATGACACTGGTCTGAATTAATTTATTTATTCTAAATTTTACCAAGTAAAAAAAAAGTAAAATGTATAATGTTGTTCGACAATATTATTTCTAACCTAATGGAAAATTTCTACAGTACCTAACGATGATTCCAGATGGGAAGATATTTTCTACATATAATAAATTGTTTTTTCTCATTAGCTGATACATACATCGAATCAGCAGTCACAAAGGAATAAGGAGCTGTATTCGATTACGTGAAATTTAATTCAGTCATACATGGCTGAACCAATGATATTGTGAGATTTCGCTCAGTTTACGTCCAAAGCGGAATTTCATTGGTCCAGTCATGACTTAAATTTCACAAAATCGAATACAACTAGGTTTGTGGATCAATAAGTAGCTACAAGATAACCTGAACGCAAGTTCGTTTTATGAGCTACATCTACCTATCTAGTTACATATTATGAAATTCGACGATTAAGACTGGAGTGCACAAGGTTAGTAGATAGCCCAGGTACTGGCCTTGTGTACACACAATTGACGACAAGTAACTTTCCAGCCCAGAAAAAATACACTTTTGTATAAATCCAATTGAATTCGTACAAAGCTACAAATTCAATTGAAAGTACAAAGCTATAAATCCAATTGAATCTGCACAAAACTACAAATTCAATTGAAAGTACAAAGCTACAAATCCAATTGAATCTGAACAACGCTACAAATCTAAATGAAACTGAGATTGTGGTTATGTACTGGGTTAAGATAGGCTACGATTCTTGGGCTGGTTTTTGTTTGTACGGTTTGGCATGGAAGCGGTAACTTCAGCTTGGCTTGAGCTTGTCACCAAACTACAAATTCAATTGAAAATACAAAGCTACAAATCCAATTGAATCTGAACAAAGCTACAAATCTAAATGAAATTGAGATTGTGGTTATGTAGTGGGTTAAGATAGGCTACGATTCTTGGGCTGGTTTTTGTTTGTACGGTTTGGCATGGAAGCGGTAACTTCAGCTTGGCTTGAGCTTGTGAGATATTTTCTAGCTTTTTGTCCCAGCGGAAATTTTTATTATTTAGATTTGTCCTCGGAGTCGATTCCCACCCGGGGCGGATTTTTAACAGACAAGATTAATCCCGGAAAGGCTAGCTTTCTCCTATCCTGTCTTATCAAACCTCTTGAAAAAATCTGGTGTGAACATCACACGACTTTCCTTATCCTATTGAATGATGCTTATTTGAGTGTTCTTTTACCCTAACTTTTACAATATCTCTAACCGTTTTGTCGCTATAGCTGAAAACCGCCAAAAAACGGTCGAAATCTGTCCAAAAGCGGTAAAAATACCGCCAAGCGCAGCAACCATCTCAAACAAACGTTTTGTGTTGCATCCTTGTCACATTAGTGAACCACATACCAAATTTCAAGTTTCTAGCTTATACCGTTCCCGAGATATTGTTAAATTACACCAAAAACCGCCAAAAAGCGGTAAAATGCCGCCAACCGTTGCACCGATCCTAACCAAAAGTTTCGTGTCGCATCCTTGTCACATTTGACAGCTACATACCAAATTTCAAGTCTCTACCTCTTACCGTTCTCGAGATATTTTGTTTACAGACACACGGACACACAGACACAGACACGGACCAATGGCTGAAACTTTGGATTTAAGCTCTAGGGACCTCAAAACGTGTTTTGGCACTAAAAACTGACCATCGAAAATTTGACCCGATTACATTACTTTCCTTCCTATAGGATAAAAGTAAAAAATGGTGTTTTGGATTATTATTCTGAAATCCAATTTTATCTAGTGTAAGAGGCCCTGATAACTTTGGGGGGGCTTAAGCCCCCCAAGCCCCCCCCTGTCAACATTCTCATGTCTTACTTTACGACGTAGGTCATGGAATGGGAAACAGCCCGAGATAAGCTTCCCTCTTCCGATCCTGAAATATACAAGAAATAATTGTGTGGGTGACTGTCATATCGGATGGGTGACTGTCAACATTCTCATGTCTTACTTTACGACGTAGGTCATGGAATGGGAAACAGCCCGAGATAAGCTTCCCTCTTCCGATCCTGAAATATACAAGAAATAATTGTGTGGGTGACTGTCATATCGGATGGGTGACTGTCAACATTCTCATGTCTTACTTTACGACGTAGGTCATGGAATGGGAAACAGCCCGAGATAAGCTTCCCTCTTCCGATCCTGAAATATACAAGAAATAATTGTGTGGGTGACTGTCATATCGGATGGGTGACTGTCAACATTCTCATGTCTTACTTTACGACGTAGGTCATGGAATGGGAAACAGCCCGAGATAAGCTTCCCTCTTCCGATCCTGAAATATACAAGAAATAATTGTGTGGGTGACTGTCATATCGGATGGGTGACTGTCAACATTCTCATGTCTTACTTTACGACGTAGGTCATGGAATGGGAAACAGCCCGAGATAAGCTTCCCTCTTCCGATCCTGAAATATACAAGAAATAATTGTGTGGGTGACTGTCATATCGGATGGGTGACTGTCAACATTCTCATGTCTTACTTTACGACGTAGGTCATGGAATGGGAAACAGCCCGAGATAAGCTTCCCTCTTCCGATCCTGAAATATACAAGAAATAATTGTGTGGGTGACTGTCATATCGGATGGGTGACTGTCAACATTCTCATGTCTTACTTTACGACGTAGGTCATGGAATGGGAAACAGCCCGAGATAAGCTTCCCTCTTCCGATCCTGAAATATACAAGAAATAATTGTGTGGGTGACTGTCATATCGGATGGGTGACTGTCAACATTCTCATGTCTTACTTTACGACGTAGGTCATGGAATGGGAAACAGCCCGAGATAAGCTTCCCTCTTCCGATCCTGAAATATACAAGAAATAATTGTGTGGGTGACTGTCATATCGGATGGGGGACTGTCAACATTCTCATGTCTTACTTTACGACGTAGGTCATGGAATGAAAAACAGCCCGAGATGAGCTTCCCTCTTCCGATCAAGAAGCTATAATGTATTCAAGAAACTATAATGTGGGTGTGACTGTCATGTCGGATGGGTGACTGTCAAGTAGGATAATATTCGGCTCGGACGGGAATTTGCGCTTACAAGACTGAAAATGGAAATGAGTGAAAAAACTGCTACATTGGACTCGTGTGGTCTGTGTCGTAGTATGCCCATCCCGTAGTATCCCTCTCAACAGATGGGTGAGAAGAGACATAATACTTCCTATTTAGGTGCTGGGTCAACACGAGAACACCAGAAAGTAACCCGTTGAAATATTGGCATTTTGCAATCGAAAAATGAGTACAATTTTTTGTCGATCGATGATGGTGGGGATGGGAATCGACCTTCTGCATGGCACAAGCAAGCGCGTTACCACTGTGGCTAACCGTGTCCGAATAATTGAAAGGTTTACTTACTCATCGGAAGAGGAGGCATATTCACCGAAAGTAGCCTTTGTATAGGAACACACACAACATTTCCGTCTCCGACAAGTGGCCAAATGTTTCATGCCCTTCTTGAGTTGAGAATTGAGTGTTGCACTTTGTTTGGCCATTAGCTTCAGATCTTGAACCTGATGGAAGAAAGAAAACATTTGGAATGAGTCTTTGGTGGTCGATAGCCTCTTTTTTTTCAGCTCCCAACTTTACCAAGCGAATACTAGTGATTCGGTGGATTGGGGTCTCTTAAAAAAAGAAGGTCAATATGGGGCAATCAGAAAATTTCTTTTATAGTTATACAGTGAAGTTAAACCATTTAGTAATTTTTTCTTCCTACAGTGTATGTAAAATTTAGATACATATTACTATCTTTCTGGTATGTATAGGTACTCGTTTTCTATGGTTCTGCCCTACTATACTGGTATTGTGATATTGTCCTCAACCATTGTACCACAGACCATTCACACCATGGCCAAGACATGACAAACAATTGGCAACATAGCAACAGCCAGAATAGAATCTGACAACATGGCAGCCAGGATAGAAACTGACGTAGCCAACCATAACGACTGGCTGAAACTTTAACACCGGACACTCTGGGTACCTGGCTACCTGGTTGGTAGATTTTCCCAATGTCGATTTAACACTGGGCAATGTTTCACCAAGGTCATTTGTCATCTGTGTGTACCTTCCGACAATTTTGTTTCATGCAGAATTGTCTGATGTTTTTTGACATAACTTATTAAATAAATAAATAAAAAGTAAAAAGAAACACAAACCTCACTACCTACCAGGTAGGTATACTCGTAGATGGGTACTTAGATAGTATCTGGCTATTGTACAAAGTACCTCCTATTTAGAAGCTAGTACCTACTGCTATTCAATATTCATTATGTTTTCCTAATTCACATACACAATGACGTCACTGCCGCGAGCTATAATAGGATCTGCTAGTAATTACAGCTTGAGACTCTATTCAGCAGAACCCGTGTCGAATTGCTTGGCTTTAGCACCCGGAAAATAGAGGCGACCAATTTTTTATAGCTTTTTTAAGTACCTTCTTTAAAGCTTGAACAAAGAAGAAACTAATTTTGCTGTTTTTAATTACGAGTTTCTTGGTTTTAGGGCGCAGTTAGTGCACCTAATGCTTTATTTAGGGCTGATTCCTACTACAAACAAAGATAAGTGCATGATGCCTTGATTTTGTATTTTTTACTTTCCTTATCCAATCTTATTTCACAATCTTAGATACCATCATATCACCGTATATTGTATTCTCTGAAATCCCACCAGATAAAGCAGATAGGTAATACCATCGGGTACCAAGACTACCAAGGTACCTCATAAAATATAGCGTAATGTAAAATGAATTGTGTTTAACACAATAACAATTAAAATGTATTTAAGTAAGCCAACTTTAATTTGTTCGAAATCTTTTGAAGTTGTTCGATACACAGAAATGACACTGGTCTGAATTAATTTATTCATTCTAAATTTTACCAAGTAAAAAAAAAAAGTAAAATGTATAATGTTGTTCAACAATATTATCTCTAACCTAATGGAAAATTTCTACAGTACCTAACGATGATTCCAGATGGGAAGATATTTTCTACGTATAATAAATTGCTTTTTCTCATTAGCTGATACATACATCGAATCAGCAGTCACAAAGGAATAAGGAGCTGTTCGATTACGTGAAATTTAATTCAGTCATACATGGCTGAACCGATGATATTGTGAGATTTCGCTGAGTTTACGTCCAAAGCGGAATTTCATTGGTTCAGCCATGTTTGACTGACTTAATTTTCACATAATCGAATACAACTAGGTTTGTGGATCAATAAGTAGCTACAAGATAACCTGAACACAAGTTCGTTTTATGAGCTACACCTACCTATCGACGATTATGACTGGAGTACACAAGGTTAGTAGATAGCCCAGGTACTGGCCTTGTGTACACACAATTGACGACAAGTAACTTTCCAGCCCAGAAAAAATACACTTTTGTATAAATCCAATTGAATTCGTACAAAGCTACAAATTCAATTGAAAGTACAAAGCTACAAATCCAATTGAATCTGAACAACGCTACAAATCTAAATGAAACTGAGATTGTGGTTATGTACTGGGTTAAGATAGGCTACGATTCTTGGGCTGGTTTTTGTTTGTACGGTTTGGCATGGAAGCGGTAACTTCAGCTTGGCTTGAGCTTGTGAGATATTTTCTAGCTTTTTGTCCCAGCGGAAATTTTTATTATTTAGATTTGTCCTCGGAGTCGATTCCCACCCGGGGCGGATTTTTAACAGACAAGATTAATCCCGGAAAGGCTAGCTTTCTCCTATCCTGTCTTATCAAACCTCTTGAAAAAATCTGGTGTGAACATCACACGACTTTCCTTATCCTATTGAATGATGCTTATTTGAGTGTTCTTTTACCCTAACTTTTACAATATCTCTAACCGTTTTGTCGCTATAGCTGAAAACCGCCAAAAAACGGTCGAAATCTGTCCAAAAGCGGTAAAAATACCGCCAAGCGCAGCAACCATCTCAAACAAACGTTTTGTGTTGCATCCTTGTCACATTAGTGAACCACATACCAAATTTCAAGTTTCTAGCTTATACCGTTCCCGAGATATTGTTAAATTACACCAAAAACCGCCAAAAAGCGGTAAAATGCCGCCAACCGTTGCACCGATCCTAACCAAAAGTTTCGTGTCGCATCCTTGTCACATTTGACAGCTACATACCAAATTTCAAGTCTCTACCTCTTACCGTTCTCGAGATATTTTGTTTACAGACACACGGACACACAGACACAGACACGGACCAATGGCTGAAACTTTGGATTTAAGCTCTAGGGACCTCAAAACGTGTTTTGGCACTAAAAACTGACCATCGAAAATTTGACCCGATTACATTACTTTCCTTCCTATAGGATAAAAGTAAAAAATGGTGTTTTGGATTATTATTCTGAAATCCAATTTTATCTAGTGTAAGAGGCCCTGATAACTTTGGGGGGGCTTAAGCCCCCCAAGCCCCCCCCTGCTGACTCAAGTTGGAGTCGCACAGCTCTGACGAGAAACCGGAGTCGGAGGAAAAGGCATGTGGAGGAAGCGATGAGGAGGCCGTCGAGATACGACACTGTTGTGCCTCGTCCTCTTCAATGTCCGCATCGCTACCGCTGCTGCAGTCATCTGAGGGAGAGCAAATGAGAATGATATTAATAGTTACTGTATGAACTTAAAAAGGAACAAAATGATTACTTGATGAGAGTATTTTATAGAAAACAATAAACAGTATTATTATTATTATTATTATTATTATTATTATTATTATTATTATTATTATTATTATTATTATTATTATTATTATTATTATTATTATTATTATTATTATTATTATTATTATTATTATTATTATTATTATTATTATTATTATTATTATTATTATTATTATTATTATTATTATTATTATTATTATTATTATTATTATTATTATTATTATTATTATTATTATTATTATTATTATTATTATTATTATTATTATTATTATTATTATTATTATTATTATTATTATTATTATTATTATTATTATTATTATTATTATTATTATTATTATTATTATTATTATTATTATCATCGGTGAACGAGCTGAACATTTCAGAATCCTTTTTGGGCCCAAAATTAAATGAAAACATACGTACAGAACATGAGCTAAAAATCACTTTTTTGAACTCAAGGGACCCTAAAACGGATATTTCCACCCATTTCCCGATTTTAAAAATTTTGAACGGTTGCAATGCTTTCTCATTACATAGTATAGCTCTAGATAACTTATAGTAATAGAAAGTAAAAATTTCCTTTATACATGATGTTGAACATTTTTGCCAAGTTTCATTATTCGGATGAGCTGTTCGAGAGTTATCGTGGATCAAACATACAGACAAACTGGGGAAGCTCCTAGGTAATGGAAAGTAAAAATTTCCTTTATACATAATGTTGAACATTTTTGCCAAGTTTCATTATTCGGATGAGCTGTTCGAGAGTTATCGTGGATCAAACATACAGACAAACTGGGGAAGCTTTTTTTTTTCAACAAAAAAAATCTGGTTTGAACATAACACAGCTTTCTTTGTCCTATTGAATTATGCCGAAAACCGCCAAACAGCGGTCAAAATACCGCCAACCGTAGCACCGATCTAAAAGTTTAGTGGCATAATCTGTCTACATATCCTTTACAACTGTGGGGAAGTGCAGGACGAAGACCACCTTCTTAACTGTACCAACATTGGCACTACAGGTGCCAGAGATGACCAACAAAAAAAATCTGGTTTGAACATAACACAGCTTTCTTTGTCCTATTGAATTATGCCGAAAACCGCCAAAAAGCGGTCAAAATACCATCAACCGTTGCACCGATCCTAACTAAAAGTTTAGTGGCATAATCTGTCCACATATCCTTTACAACTGTGGGGAAGTGCAGGACGAAGACCACCTTCTTAACTGTACCAACATTGGCACTACAGGTGCCAGAGATGACCTGACTGAATGTACCCCAGCAGCCATCAAAGTTACAGACTTCTGGAAGAACACCATCTAACGTTCATGTTCATGTGTCCAAGGACTCCAGTCCAAGGGGACTACTTACCATCAATATAGGAGAGGTGCAGTGGGGGAGAGTGAGAGTATGGCTGAGAAGGCTGATGTTGGCTGGACGAGGCGGAGGGGTCACGGTCATGTAAGTAAGTAATCTGTCTACATTCGTCTACTTACCATCAATATAGGAGAGGTGCAGTGGGGGAGAGTGAGAGTATGGCTGAGAAGGCTGATGTTGGCTGGACGAGGCGGAGGGGGCACTGGGTTGAAATGAACACTGAGAGAGACGTTCCGCCAGATCCGTGAACATGTCGGATGGGTGACTGTCACCATTCTCATGTCTTACTTTACGACGTAGGTCATGGAATGGGAAACAGCCCGAGATAAGCTTCCCTCTTCCGATCCTGAAATACAAGAAATAATTGTGTGGGTGACTGTCATATCGGATGGGTGACTGTCAACATTCTCATGTCTTACTTTACGACGTAGGTCATGGACCACGCCACCTAGTGGTTGAACTAATTCCCTAATTCTCTTTTTAAAAAGGGGAAATGAGCCTCAGAAGAGGGTAGATCGTCTCAGTTTTGGAAAGAAAAATACACCTCTACTATCCATTTCAGATTTCAACTTTCAACCCTGAATAGGTATCTGGGTATGCAGCTATCTAAATCAAGTAAACCATGAGCTTCCCTCTTCCGATCAAGAAGCTATAATGTATTCAAGAAACTATAATGTGGGTGTGACTGTCATGTCGGATGGGTGACTGTCAAGTAGGATAATATTCGGCTCGGACGGGAATTTGCGCTTACAAGACTGAAAATGGAAATGAGTGAAAAAACTGCTACATTGGACTCGTGTGGTCTGTGTCGTAGTATGCCCATCCCGTAAACCCGCGACTTTGCGCTTACAAGACTGAAAATGGAAATGAGTGAAAAAACTGCTACATTGGACTCGTGTGGTCTGTGTCGTAGTATGCCCATCCCGTAGTATCCCTCTCAACAGATGGGTGAGAAGAGACATAATACTTCCTATTTAGGTGCTGGGTCAACACGAGAACACCAGAAAGTAACCCGTTGAAATATTGGCATTTTGCAATCGAAAAATGAGTACAATTTTTTGTCGATCGATGATGGTGGGGATGGGAATCGACCTTCTGCATGGCACAAGCAAGCGCGTTACCACTGTGGCTAACCGTGTCCGAATAATTGAAAGGTTTACTTACTCATCGGAAGAGGAGGCATATTCACCGAAAGTAGCCTTTGTATAGGAACACACACAACATTTCCGTCTCCGACAAGTGGCCAAATGTTTCATGCCCTTCTTGAGTTGAGAATTGAGTGTTGCACTTTGTTTGGCCATTAGCTTCAGATCTTGAACCTGATGGAAGAAAGAAAACATTTGGAATGAGTCTTTGGTGGTCGATAGCCTCTTTTTTTTCAGCTCCCAACTTTACCAAGCGAATACTAGTGATTCGGTGGATTGGGGTCTCTTAAAAAAAGAAGGTCAATATGGGGCAATCAGAAAATTTCTTTTATAATATACACATGTTGAACATTTCTGCCTGATTTTTTATCAAAATCGGACCATCCGTCTGAGAGTTCTGGTGAAACGAGGATCTAAACAGATATGCATAATAATCGATATGCCAAAAGCCAATATTCACACACTCCAGGACGCATTTTTAGCATAATAAATCCTATTTATTAGGGCGAAGAGAAAGCATTTCAGTTAATAATGGTAGCTATAAACTCACAAGTAGGTAGTTATGAATATGTGAGTACTTTGCCAAATTACTACTGAAATGTACTCGAAATCAATTGCTTCCAATGTACTCATTCTCAAGCAGTTTGGCATACCGTTCTCTGAAATAGCTTGTTAGTATGATAAAATAGTATTTAGCTTGAGTGATTATGTGTACATTCATATGATACATACGTACTTCAGATTCGTACATGGTAGTCTGCCAAATTTCAATTGAGAACAGACACTTGAATAGGTTGATGTGTGTACAATAGAAGACTTCCATTATCTCTCTACTAGTACCTACTACGAGTGATTATGTACATTCATATGATACATATGTACCTACTTCATATTCGTACATGGTAGTTTGCCAAATTTCAATTGAGAACAGACACTTGAATAGGTTGATGTGTGTACAATAGAAGACTTCCATTATCTCTCTACTAGTACCTACTATTACTATATTATTTTACTATCACTCTATATTGTATTGGAGTTTTTATCTTTTCTTTATTCTATTGTCATAGCTCCTTTTTATAAGAGGTCCGTATTTCTATACTGGGACACAACAATACAGAGTGGGTCAAGTAACGAAAGCCCAGAGGTGTTCCAACAATACCATGGAACAACTTCAGTAGTTGACTTCGGATCTGGAGGTTGGTGGTTCGGGTTCAAGTCATAAAACTTATCGAGGTGTAATAGGTAAGTAGGGAACGACATTTGTAACAAAAACAATACATAACTGGGGGACTTTAAACAGGGAGAATACCAGCCTGAAATTTCCCTTGCTAAAGAAATAGCAAAGGTTGAGTGCGAAGGGGCATCCACTCGTAAAATTTTTGAAGCTCAAAGCAATCACCCCAGGGGAGAGTGTGACGAAAAACGCAGACCCGGTCTGAACACGAGAAAAGGCGAAGAAGGACCAGGAAAAGGCAAGAGCAAGCGAAGAGAGTAAAATGCAAATAGAGGTCCTCTTTTCAAATACATCACTGGTTCTTCTCCAATACGAACAGATAATAATATTAATGGACTACCTGACATTACTGACGTCTGAGTATTTGCTCGGTGAAATTCAAGGTATGTGGGGGCAAATGTGTTGAATTTTATCATGTTTGTGATGAGTTGTTTGAATAAAACCTTGTACATGTTATATTTGGCCTTCTGATAATGAATAATTTTATCTAAGAATGATCAACTGGGGGACTTTAAACAGGGAGGATACTAGCCTGAAATTTCCTTAGGTGAAGAAATAGCAAAGGTTGAGTGCGAAGGGGCATCCACTCGTAAAATTTTTGAAGCTCAAAGCAATCACCCCAGGGGCTTATTGAGAGTCTGACGAAAAACGTAGACCCTGTCTGAACACGGGAAAAGGCGAAAAAGGACCAGGAAAAGGCAAGAGCAAGCGAAGAAAGGAAATAGCGGAGAAATCCTCTTTTCAAATACATCACTGGTTCTTCTCCAATACAAACAGATAATAATATTAATGGAGTACCTGACATTACTGACGTCTGAGTATTTGCTCGGTGAAATTCAAGGTATGTTGGGGGTTGGGGGCAAATATGTTGAATTTTATCATGTTTGTGATGAGTTGTTTGAATAAAACCTTGTACATGTTATATTTGGCCTTCTGATAATGAATAATTTTATCAGAGTAATTAAAATATTATTGGAATATGTTACATTTTATTGAGACCTTATCATATCACGCACTAACACTAACCTCGGACATTTCTACATAACGCACAAAATTCCAAGTAATACAGGAATTTCAATTGTTTTAAGTAGGATGAGGAATTTTTCATTGTGTTAAGCATACCCAAATGCTTGTCACAAATATCGTTCCCTAATTATTACACCTAGATAAATTTTATAACTTGACTTGGACCCGAACCACCAACCTCCAGATCCAAAGTCGAATGTGTTAACCACTACAGCACTGAGGCTGGTCAATTGTGTTAAGTATGAATGCTTGTGACAAAAATGCCGTTCTCCGATTAATACACTAAGCTACATCTGATGATATGACTTGGACTCGAACCACCATCCTGCAGGCATGAAACCCACCACTTTAACCACTGAGATCGAGGGCGGTAAAACTTCAGTAACTTGTTTCTTCTTCTTCTTCTTCTTCTTCTTCTTCTTCTTCTTCTTCTTCTTCTTCTTCTTCTTCTTCTTCTTCTTCTGATTTGTCCTCGGAGTCGATTCCCACCCGGGGCGGATTTTTAACAGACAAGATTAATCCCGGAAAGGCTAGCTTTCTCCTATCCTGTCTTATCAAACCTCTTGAAAAAATCTGGTGTGAACATCACACGACTTTCCTTATCCTATTGAATGATGCTTATTTGAGTGTTCTTTTACCCATCCAAAGTCCAATGTGTTAACCACTACAGTACTGAGGTTGGTCAATTGTGTTAAGTATGAATGCTTGTGACAAAAATGCCGTTCTCCGATTAATACACTAAGCTACATCTGATGATTTGACTTGGACTCAAACCACCAGCCTGCAGGCATGAAACCCACCACTTTAACCACTGAGATCGAGGGCGGTAAAACTTCAGTAACTTGTTTCTTCTTCCTCGCCTTTTTTTTTTTTTTTTTTTTTTTTTTTTTTTGGGGGCGGGGTTTTTTCTTTTTTTTTTGTCAGCCTCTCAATCAGCCCTAGGTGATTGCTTCGGGCTTACATTTGATTTTGCCTTTGAAAATTTTACGAGTGAATGCCCTTCACCCTTAACTTTTTCTATTTATTTAGCAAAGGGAAATTCAGGCTGGCATTCTCCCTGTTTAAAGTCCCCCAGCCAGACTAAGCTGGACTCCCTGTTTAACGCCCGTCAGTCACACCAAACCATAAAAAAAACTTTAGCTATAGCAAGGGAAACTTGTTTAACTTCAGTAAATCTTAACATTCGCTGACTGGTTAGCAGTTCGGTGGTGACTTTACCTCTTTCTCCAATCCCAGAACACTCCCGGTTTTGCCCGCTCTCTTATCACCAGATCTGATCGGATATCTTCGCTCTACATCCGGTCAAAATACCGCCAAGCGCAGCAACCATCTCAACCAAACGTTTTGTGTTGCACCCTTGTCACATTTGTGAACTACAAAAACTTTAGCTATAGCAAGGGAAACTTGTTTAACTTCAGTAAATCTTAACATTCGCTGACTGGTTAGCAGTTCGGTGGTGACTTTACCTCTTTCTCCAATCCCAGAACACTCCCGGTTTTGCCCGCTCTCTTATCACCAGATCTGATCGGATATCTTCGCTCTACATCTTGTAGAGCCTCCTTCAGTCGAATATTCTGCAAAAGAGAAAAAGTCGAGTATTCTGAAAATGGAAAACATTACTTTCCTTCCTATAGGATAAGCTAAGTAAAAAGGGGTGGAAAAATGGATCTTCTTCATCAAATAGGCTTCTCTAACCCATACCGGTATTGGGCCAACACGAGAACACCAGAAAGTAACCCGTTTAAATATTTCAAATCAAAGGACTGCTTTTTTCAATGGTGGGAATAGAACCTGGGACTTTCTGAATGACAAGCGCGTAACCACTGAATCGTGTCCCCCTTTAAATTGACCTCAGTACAGTAGTCACTCAATATAAAGACTAGGTGCATATAAGGAGTTTAGGACTCAATCAAATTAAGAAGTTTAGGAGATCACCTGTCATTCAGGACAAAGGAGAACATCAATATTCATCAACCTTATTTTGAACACTCGGATATTGGCGGTACGAGTTGTGGTCTTGCAGTCCACAGGTTGCTGGATCGAGGTCATGTGAATGTGTTACAGTGGTCTGCATAGCATTCGATATAAGAGACTTAAGATTCTTAAGAAGTTGATTGAGGGGATATGAATGGCTTATGACTTGGGCCAGCCAATCACTATCAGGTAGACCTGACAGCTACATCTAATCAGGTCCGCCTATCAGGTCTACCTGATACCTGAAAGTGATTGGCTGGCCTAAGCCTAAGAGTGGGCTTTTTGTGTACGGCTAATCTGGAGCCATCTTACTGGTGCCAGTACCCTATTAGGGTGTGTCCAAATATAGTCGACCGGCCGTGAATTCACATCGATCGACGGTTGTCGACTATGTCTGGACACACCTTTACACGAAATCGTAGCCAAATCAATTTTGGACATGCATTTACCTCTCGTTCCAGTACATCTTTCTCAGCCACTATAGCGGTAACTTGTTGCACTACATCATGACGAGCCCTCTCCAGTCTTCTCCTGGTTACCTCGGATGAGTCTGCTTGCAGTCGAAGCTGTGGAGGAAGAAATAAAGCATGGTTTAGTTACACCATAATAAATTGAAATAAAAAAGGATGCTTTAAAAAGATTGAACAAAATGGAAATTTTCTTGTGTTCAATATGAATGATACTTGTCGCATACTTAAAGCAGAGTCTGCCTAGTTGGTCATAGAGAATGTGTCTCTACAATCACTCATTATACTATCATAAATCAATAAAGACACATTCTCTATGACTAGGCTGGGGGACTTTAAACAGGGAGGATACCAGCCTGAAATTTCCCTTGCTAAAGAATTGGCAAAGGTTGAGTGCGAAGGACATCCACTCGTAAAATGTTTGTACCCAATGACGATCAACGCCGACCCCGTCTGAACACGGGAAAAGACAAAGAAGAAGAAGAAGAAGAAGAAGAAGAAGAAGAAGAAGAAGAAGAAGAAGAAGAAGAAGAAGAAGAAGAAGAAGATGAAGAAGAAGAATTGAATTGAATTGAATGAAATATTTATTTACAAACAATAATAAGCACAAATGTTAGCTCATCGCTCATCCCCTAAGCTTACAGGAACTTCTAGGGGGTGAGGAAGAAGAAGAAGAAGAAGAGGAGGAGGAGGAGGAGGAGGAGGAGGAAGAAGAATAGAACAGGATAGAATAGAATAGAATAGAATAAGTGGACTCACTTGCTTATACGCCTCATCTCGTTCTCTTTGCAGTCGATTTTTCCACTCCTCCATTTTGTCCTTTTCTGCTCGGAGCTGAAATCAGAGAGAGAACACACGTTGAAATTTAGTAAACGTCCCCCAGCCTAGTCATAGAGAATGTGTCTTTATTGATTTATGATAATATAATAGGGTAATTGTAGAGACACATTCTCTATGAAAGGGGGTTTTCTTATTGAATGCGAGGCCCGATTACTGGATATGCCCCGGGCATTTAGGGTCAATTTTTCCCCCGCGAGGGCCTAAATGCCTCTAATTTGGAGCATCTAGCCCTCCCTCAAAGTACTGAGCCAGGAGAGAGCCCTCAAAAAAGATTAAAAGTTTCTATTGAGTCTTGGAAGCCCCGTTGTGGAGTTCTACAGTTCATTGTACTATAAACTATACAAATGGCTTTAAACTTTAAATTTAATCAAAACCACACAACTTATAATAACACTCCATCTTTTGTAGTATACTCATTGTAGTAGATAGGTATTCATTCATTTATAGATACGAGTATATGGTAAACTCATATTTGTTTTTATACATGGTACATGGTCTAACTGTATTTGAGTTGAACTCGGCGTTATGTAAGTGTGTGAATGAAGTGATTTTATGTCTAGCTTTACTTTGAACGTCTATTGAATGTTAGTTATTGTTCGAAATGTCCTACTACCTTTGAGATATGAGATATGTATTACCTATTTATGTCCATTGTGTTATCTCCCGTACGCACATTGCCGTTCAAACAAAAGTCTACAACATATATTTGAATTCGAAATTCAATAAGGTACTCATACATTCAGGGTGTCCAAAACTGAACGTACCAAACTGAAAAGGGTCACTATTGAAGGCGAGTAGGTCAATTTAAGAGGATTTACAGACACCGTAGGTGTATTATCCTTTCGGAAAAGTGACCACTGGAAAAGTGACCACTGCTTTAATAGAATAAACTGAATGTAAATTTGTAAATTGTAAATTTGTAAATTTTATTTATTGTAAATACAATGTGGTCAATTTTCTAGAACAGTAATGAGGTCTACAGAACAGCAACCCTGTATACATATCTGTACAAGTAACATTAAATAGGTAATACATATCTCATATCTCAAAGGTAGTAGGACATTTCGAACAATAACTAACATTCAATATAAGTACCTACCATAAATACAGGGTGTCTCTGAGACATGTTATGAGAAGGTAGCTCTTTATTTCTTCAATCATTTGTCACCAGCTTTAGGTTTCGTGTATGTGTAATGTCCGCCATTCACGCTCAGACTGTCTGAAAGACCTAGGTCTCGAGAGTGATTCCATGGTTTGAGCGTTTTCGGGCCTGGGGTGATTGCTTTGGACTATAACAATTAGTTTTGGCTACAAAATTTTTACGAGTGGATGCCCTTCGTACTCAACCTTTGTTATTTCTTTAAATTTTAGGCTGGTATCCTCACTGTTTAAAGTCCTCCAGCCAGACATAACTTTTATACATCTTCTACGAAAAAAGGACATGAACTCACTCAACCTTTGTTATTTCTTTAAATTTTAGGCTGGTATCCTCACTGTTTAAAGGCCTCCAGCCAGACATAACTTTTATACATCTTCTACGAAAAAAGAACATGAACTTGACCGAAAACCGTAATTTGATTTGTTCGAGGATACCTCACCTCCTTGTATGCTTATTATGGAAAGTACGGAAATCCAATACTAAGTACGAACCGAATACAATTCCCGAGTTTACATAACAAAGTAAGACATGAACTAGACCGAAAACCGTAATTTGATTTGTTCGAGGATACCTCCTTGTATGCTTATTATGGAAAGTACGGAAATCCAATACTAAGTACGAACCGAATACAATTCCCGAGTTTACATAACAAAGTAATCTTGTATGCTTATTATGGAAAGTACGGAAATCCAATACTAAGTACGAACCGAATACAATTCCCGAGTTTACATAACAAAGTAAATGGGCTGCGGTGGGTAGTGTGGATAGATTTGGTAAGCAGATTATGTTACATACGTATTGTCTGACCCCAGAGTTCCAAGTTTGAATACGGGCGTTCATTGACATGACTGGAAGTTTTTGTGTTGGTTTTCTTGCACGTTATAAAATTTGGTACGTTGGTAAAAGATCAGAAGATTCGATTTTTTTTTAAATTTATTTAGGTTCATGATTACATAATTTAATTATGGAATTAAAAAATAAAATGAAATTTTGAAGACTCTTGGAACCGAAAATTACTGAAGAAGAATAGCTTAACTTTTTAGAGAGTTCACTGAACTCTCTGATCATTCTACTAGTTGTAATTTCCTTTCGGAAACTGAGAGGATTTATTTCCCCTTTTCTGAAAGAAAATACGGAAATGAGTTCAACCACTAGGTGGCGTGGTAGCGCCTGCACTTCACCATTGGAAATCCAAGATGGCGCTTTCCCAACCATCGAAGATCTAGTTTTCAGTATCCAAAAGGGACCTGGTTCCGTAAGTTTCCGCCCTAAAGGAAAATACACGCTCCCTTGAGCTGTGCCCATTGTCCAAACATAGACGACCGGCCGGCTGTCCGTCGATGGACGAGGTGAAACTATGTATGTTCATACAGTGTTTATAATGTAATAGGGTGTTGCCATTATGTAATATTTTGTCAATTGCCTGTATTGTATTCACTTTAAATAAGACATAGATCGACGGCCGGTCGACACCTTCTCTTAGAAAGCCACTGAAAATTAATGTTCTCTTTTTTTCTCATTCCAGACTGAGCGAGAAAACCTGATCGCGGCTCACAAGGTCACTGAACTCTCTGATCATTCTACTAGTTGTAATTTCCTTTCGGAAACTGAGAGAATTTCCCCTTTTCTGAAGGAAAATACGGAAATGAGTTCAACCACTAGGTGGCGTAGATTCTAGGTGGCGTGGTAGCGCCTTCACCATTGGAAATCCAAGATGGCGCTTTCCCAACCATCGAAGATCTAGTTTTCAGTATCCAAAAGGGACCTGGTTCCGTAAGTTTCCGCCCTAAAGGAAAATACACGCTCCCTTGAGCTGTGCCCATTGTCCAAACATAGACGACCGGCCGGCTGTCCGTCGATGGACGAGGTGAAACTATGTATGTTCATACATGCTCCCTTGAGCTGTGTCCACTGTCCAAACATAGATGACCGGCCGGCTGTCCGTCGATGGACGAGGTGAAACTATGTATGTTATCGAGTCTTAGTTTTTTTTTTTACTTAAGTCATATATAAAATGTTTCCCTTGAAAATGTCTATGAAATAGACGAAACTCGGAGTTGGGATATAAAAACCTACTCGTAAGTATATCCATTTTATATATAACTTAAGTAAAAAAGTATTTACAAAGGATGTCAAAATTAAATAAATTCATTAATAATACCTTCTCTTAGAAAGCCACTGAAAATTAATGTTCTCTTTTTTTCTCATTCCAGACTGAGCGAGAAAACCTGATCGCGGCTCACAAGGCCGGCCGGTCGACACCTTCTCTTAGAAAGCCACTGAAAATTAATGTTTTCTTTTTTTCTCATTCCAGACTGAGCGAGAAAACCTGATCGCGGCTCACAAGGCCCTGGAGAGAAATCTGGAGGCGAGAGACATAGAACTGCATGAGAAAGAGGAGGAGATGTTTCTCCAACTGGAGAAGGCGGTGAGACTGGAGGAAGACTGCGAAAAGGTGAGGTTTTTTATTTTTTTTTTATTAGCTAAATTCCATTTAGGGAATTAGCTACCTCATCCGTTTTAAAATAAAGTTAGCAAGGGCGGGAATCGAACCTAGTACTCAAGAAGGCAGGCCTACAAGCTGTGAAGCTGACTAGGGTGGCTGCGGCTGGGGCAAAATTTATCTAAAATGGATAAGGTTCGTTCTCGGAATTTTTTTTTTTTTTTTTTTTTTTTCCCAACATAGGTAAGCCATTCATATCCCCTCAATCAACTTCTTAAGTCTCTTTTATTGAATGCTATGCAGACCACTGTAACACATTCACATGACCTCGATCCAGCAACCTGTGGACTGCAAGACCACAACTCATACCGCCAATATCCGAGTGTTCAGAATAAGGTTGATGAATATTGATGTTCTCCTTTGTCCTGAGTGACAGGTGATCTCATAAACTTCTTAATTTGATTGAGTCCTAAACTCCTTATATGCACCTAGTCTTTATATTGAGTGACTACTGTACTGAGGTCGATTTAAAGGGGGACATGGTTCAGTGGTAACGCGCTTGTCATTCAGAAAGTCCCAGGTTCGATTCCCACCATTGAAAAAAGCAGTCCTTTGATTTGAAATATTTAAACGGGTTACTTTCTGGTGCTCTCGTGTTGGCCCAATACCGGTATGGGTTAGAGAAGCCTATCTGATGAAGATCCATTTTTTCACCCCTTTTTACTTAGCTTATCCTATAGGAAGGAAAGTAATATATTCCATTTTCAGAATACTCGACTTTTTCTCTTTTGCAGAATATTCGACTGAAGGAGGCTCTACAAGATGTAGAGCGAAGATATCCGATGTGGCATCAAGTAGCATCAAGTAGGACTTATGTAGGTGCGTATATTTGAGTATTGTTGCCGATTGCGAGATTAATTAGTTGATGGAAGGACTTTTTTAAGAGGTTTGATAGAGGGAACTGTATAATTGCTATGGTCTTATCGTCCCGAAAGTGAAGAGAGAAAGAAGACAGGAGAGGAGAAAGCCAGCCGTTCCGAAAACGAACCTTACCTGTTAAGCTTATCTGAAAACGAGCCTTACCACACAAAACAGATCAGAAGGTCTCATGGATCTTCTGACCCATAGGCTCCAGGTACAAGAGACTCAAGAGTTGACGTAACTAATGGTAATAGACCAGAGACCACGCCTCCACGATGCAAAAACGGCAAATGGAAGCAGTAAAGTACCTACAGTTTGTCCCGGGACATTTCTATAAATAATGTCTCCCAAAGGGCACGGAACTACCATTCATAAAAGCTGCAGTACAAACTATACAAAGTACAATTGCTATTCATAAAGAGAAGAACTATTGTAGGCAGGACCGTATTTACGAACCCCTCGGGCTCCTTTTGCTCTCCTAAATGTAGTAATATACGAAAACTAACACCCATATTTATGAACAAAATGCTGGCTCTTAAGTTCGTGCTAAGCATAGTCTCAAGGCATTTGATTGGTCAATTTTGGACTGGCTTTCTCTTATTCTGAGGTTCTCTGAGAGGTCTTATTGTCCCGAAATCGAAGAAAAAATGAGGACAGGACAAGAGAAAGCTAGCCGTTCCAAGAACGAACCTTATCTGTTTTGGATAACGTTTGCCCCACAGGCAGCCTAGTTAGCGTGGAGGGTAGCAGCGCTAGGTTGAGGGTTTGATTCCAGCTCAGAGCGAACTGTATCCTAAAACAGATGAGGTTCATTCTCGGTTTGGCTGGCTTTCTCCTATCCTGTTTTCTTCGATTTCGGGACGATAAGGACTCCATTGTTAGAGTTCCATCTATCCTCTTCCTCGGATCGAACCTTTAATAAAAATAATAGAAAGTAATAATGATAATAAAATAAGTGAATAAAAATCCCCAATATTTCTCTGAATATTTTACTATTTATTTGGAAATATCGGGGGCGACATACAGTGAGCATTGAGAAATGTGTGGGTAGAAAATCCAATTTACGAGTGTGATTACATAATAAAAACACCCCTCAGTGCAGCAAACTTATAAGGAAGTAATTTCACTTTCACCCCAACACTAGACGTAAAGGGATGCTTTGAGACGGTGCACGGTGTGGTCGAAAAAAAAAAACAAACAAACAACAACTAAGGGCGTGAGTGAGTTTAGACAGATAGCATTGAGACTATTGAGAAAGAAGTTTGATGGAGCAATGGAGCATCTCAAAGATATAGCAACCTGAATATGGTAAAAGATATTTCACTTCTCTAGAAAGATAGTTTTAGTGAACTCTATAACTCGCTCAGAGGGTCTGATCAGGCCCAAAATCGAACGAAATAGAAAGTATAGAACATTTCCACCGACTTTCGTGCCGTTCGCGAGTTTTAGCGGAACATACAGAAGAACAAAAAAAAAAAAAAAAAAAAAAAAAAAACATCCCTAACCAACCTCAGTGGTTTAGTTTGTTAGCACGGTGACTCTTGGTCTGGAGGTTGGTGGTACGAGGATTTTTTTGAGACAAGCATGTATGCTCAGCGCAAAATTTCTTCCTTGAAAGTATTTGCCTATAATTTGGAGCATCCCCTACTCCTATCTATAAGCCACTGTTCCCAATCTTGTCCCCCCCCCTCTTACTCAAATCCTGGCTACGGACCTGTAATATTTGTAGATACTTACTTTGACTGTTTAGTCTTAACGCGATTACATAACTAGTGTGGAGTCAAGAAGAGTGTACTAAAGGAGGTAATATGATAGGTTAATAGTTTCGCCGTATCTAATGTGAACATTGCCAGCTTGGTTTTAAGCAGATTATGTATGAATCCAAATTATCAGCTCTTCACGAATTCAGTCCTCAAATGTAACTTTCGGGATTTCGCTCCCCAAAGTGGACTCCTTAGAGGTTAGAGGCATACCTACATGAAAGGTTTTTGTTTGCAAATGCTCGGAGTTGACTATTAGGTCATTTTCCCTCGTGTATCCCAATACTTTGCTATACCAAGTTAAAGTAAATGAAAAGGTCAACATGTCATTGAAAGGAATAAACCTAAAAATTCCCAACAATAAGTACGCAAAGTAGAAGTGCGAAGTCAACAAATTCCTCTTTATTACTTCCTTTTTTTCCATTTCCCCCTGTTTTCCCCCCTTTCTTTCCACCCTTTGTTTTTGTATATAATTAAGTTTCGCCGTATCTAATGTGAACATTGCCAGCTTGGTTTTAAGCAGACTATGTATGAATCCAAATTATCAGCTCTTCACGAATTCAGTCCTCAAAAGTAACTTTCGGGATTTCGCTCCCCAAAGTGGACTCCTTAGAGGTTAGAGGCATACCAACATGAAAGGTTTTTGTTTCCAAATGCTCGGAGTTGACTAATAGGTCATTTTCCCTCGTGTATCCCAATACTTTGCTACCAAGTTAAAGTAAATGAAAAGGTCAACATGTCATTGAAAGGAATAAACCTAAAAATTCCCAACAATAAGTACGCAAAGTAGAGGTGCGAATTTGAACAATTTTGAGGAAATTAATCGAAAGTGTAGGGCAGCCTAGTTAGCTTAGTTGGTAGTGCGTCTGCCTTGTAAGCGCTAGGCCGCCGGTTCGATTCCCGCCCGGGGCGGATTTTATCCTGACCAAATAATAGACAAATACTATTATAGGCAAATACTATTTAAGGAGGAAATTTTGTGTTAAGCATACATGCTGGTGACAAAAAAATGCTCGAATCACCAACCTCCATCAGATCCAGAGTCCACCGTGCTGGATTCGTATAAGCTTAACCCGACTTTTAGGCCTGTTTTTACCTACATCACCTAAACCTCAGCGTTGGCTTTTTAGTCCGTCCTTCCTTTATTATTACAATAGTAATAAAAAGGTATAAGGGACGGACTATTGTATTCGCTTCGGTGTCGTCAGGTAAACTCTTCAACGCTTCTACAAAGGCTGCGGTGACACGGGGTTCTAGATGTGAGAACTGTAGGATGGTGCCCAGGCTGATGAAGATGACGCCCTTTGCACCTGGGCCTGAAATAGGTGAGAGAGAGAAAGAGAGAGAGAGAGAGAGAGAGAGAGAAAGCGAAAAATAAGATTTTTTTTCTTTTTAGTCCGTCCTTCCTTTATTATTACAATAGTAATATAAAGGTATAAGGGACGGACTATTGTATTCGCTTCGGTGTCTGTCACTCGGTCTGTCGGTCTGTCTGTCTGTCTGTCCCCATAGAAGGAGCACATTTTCTCACACAAATGAGCTCTGATCTCGAAATTTGTCGCGACGACCTATGAACTCAAAGCGAGAACACTTCAGTCGTTAATTTAAGACCGGTTTTAGCGTCATCTATGTTAAGCTACGCCGAGCAAGGCCAATAAATGGATGGGTGACTTGAACATTATATTGGGAATAAAGGGAGAACGGGCTCTAGTCTTGATTTTAAATCATTACATAAAAGTAAAATCAAAAAATCAACAAGAATAAAATAATAAACTGAATATTAAACAAATTAGGTAGGTACATAGGTACTGATTTTCTCTAATCACTACGGGCTAAAAAATTCCCGGAGGGACGGACCCTGCTTGTTGTGTACGAATTTAACCAAAGTGCTAACCACGACACCACTGAGGTTGGTTACTTAGTTTTCGTATATTATTCTCATTTAGGAGAGAGAAAGAAAGGAGCCCAAGGGGTTCCTAAATACGGTCCTGCCTACAATAGTTCTTCTCTTTATGAATAGCAATAGATCAGTTGCGCTTACTTGTGTGATGTTTCAAAGTCATAGAGCAGGAAAAATGAGGACCAACGGAATTTTTCTTTTTCTTCTACGACTTCTAGATACCGAGATAAATCGATTTAAATAATACCGATAAATCGTAAAGTTTGACGTCACGACATATGCTCCCGTAGGCGATGACGTCATAATTAATGACTTCCGCTTCGTTTGTTTGTGCGCAAGCAAGGCGTATTCATGCGCGCATGTCTTGACGAGTGTGTAGCAAGGCTCCCTCTCGCAGCCCCCGCTCACACAGCGGCACTCCTTTTGAAAAGCTCTTATTAAATTAGAAGGGCATTAAAAATTAAGATTTTCGTCGACCT
>NW_007379541.1:35926-39451 GCF_000475195.1 Diaphorina citri
TCTTCTTCTTCTTCTTCTTCTTCTTCTTCTTCTTCTTCTTCTTCTTCTTCTTCTTCTTCTTTGTCTTTTCCCGTGTTCAGACGGGGTCGGCGTTGATCGTCAGCCTCTGAATTAGCCGTAGCTAAGGTAATTGCTTTGGGCTGGCATTTGGTTTTGGGTACAAACATTTTACGAGTGGATGTCCTTCGCACTCAACCTTTGCCATTTCTTTAGCAAGGGAAATTTCAGGCTGGTATCCTCCCTGGCATTTGGTTTTGGGTACAAACATTTTACGAGTGGATGTCCTTCGCACCCAACCTTTGCTAATTCTTTAGCAAGGGAAATTTCAGGCTGGTATCCTCCCTGTTTAAAGTCCCCAGCCTAGTCATAGAGAATGTAATGTGTCTTTATTGATTTATGATAATATAATAAGTAATTGTAGAGACACATTCTCTATGACCAACTAGGCAGACTCTGCTTTAAGTATGCGACAAGTATCATTCATATTGAACACGAGCATCTCTACCTAATGTTTATGTTTGTCTACTTAAAGTTTATGTCTACTAATGTCTAGAAGCGGTTCAGGTTTCAAATACAGGTGGTGCATATGGTGTGGCAATGCTTGTAACATGTGACAGACCGATTTTATTAGGAACACAAGAAAATTTCCATTTTGTTCAATCTTTTTAAAGCATCCTTTTTTATTTCAATTTATTATGATGTAACTAAACCATGCTTTATTTCTTCCTCCACAGCTTCGACTGCAAGCAGACTCATCCGAGGTAACAAGGAGAAGACTGGAGAGGGCTCGTCATGATGTAGTGCAACAAGTTACCGCTATAGTGGCCGAGAAAGATGTATTGGAACGAGAGGTAAATGCATGTCCAAAATTGATTTGGCTACGATTTCGTGTAAAAAGGTGTGTCCAGACATAGTCGACAGCCGTCGATCGATGCGGATTCACGGCCGATCGACTATATTTGGACACACCCTAATAGGGTACTGGTACCAGTAAGATGGCTCCAGATTAGCCGTACACAAAAAGCCCACTCTGAGACTTAGGCCAGCCAATCACTATCAGGTAGACCTGACAGGCGGACCTGATTAGATGTAGCTGTCAGGTCTACCTGATAGTGATTGGCTGGCCCAGATTTTATTACAGATACTTCCCTTTTATGGACTGCTATTTATTGGAAGTACGTGCAAGTGACTCTACAATTTAATATAACCATAAAAAATATTTGAGTATTGTTGCCGATTGCGAGATTAACCAGTTGATGGAAGGACTTTTTTAAGAGGTTTGATAGAGGGAACTATAATTGCTAAGGTCTTATATCGTCCCGAAAGCGAAGAGAGAAGGAAGACAGGAGAGGAGAAAGCCAGCCGTTCCGAAAACGAACCTTATCTGCTGCTGTAGCAAAATAATAAATTTTGCAATTTAATGTTGCTAGATTTTGGTCTAGCGTCTCTTGGGGTGCGGCACCTGTTGTTGATTTATGCGCATCCTTATCTGTTAAGGATTACACACGTTCTCCGACGGTCTGCCGTGCCCGCCACTCACGCTCAGACTGTCTGACAGAGCGCGGTCTCACAGACCTGTGTCTCAAGCTTTTTCCGCCAAATCACACGTTAAGACGGAAACCTATCAGACCGTTTTAGCGTGAGTGCCCGGCATCAAGTGCCTTCAAACGTGTAGGAAATCTTTTTTGTCGACCAGAGGATAGAGATGAAAGTTCAATGACACACTCCAAGATGGATGTACCTACTCGAACTTTATAAGTACCGATTTTCTGTCAAATGCAAGTTTCCAGTCTCAAATTTATCTGATGTACATCTTTGTCTAATGTTACTAGAGATATCAATTGAAAATTTTAACCCGACAATTTTTAGCTAAATTCCTTTGAGGGATGATTTTTTTTTTTTTTTTTTTTTTTTTTTTTTTTTTTTTCGTAGTGAGTGCCAGCTCCCAAATTTACCAAGCGAATACTATAGTGATTCGGTAGATTGAGGTCTCTTAAAAAAAGAAGGTCAATATGGGGCAATCAGAAAATGACTTTTATAATATATGTTGAACATTTCTGCCTGATTTTTATTAAAATCGGACCATCCGTCTGAGAGTTCTGGTGAAACGAGGATCTAAACAGATATGCATAATAATCGATATGCCAAAAGCCAATATTCACACACTCCAGGACGCATTTTTAGCATAATAAATCCTATTTATTAGGGCGAAGTCCAGCTCCCAAATTCACCAAGCGAATACTAGTGATTCGGTGGATTGGGGTCTCTTAAAAAAAGAAGGTCAATATGGGGCAATCAGAAAATTTCTTTTATAATATATGTTGAACATTTCTGCCTGATTTTTATCAAAATCGGACCATCCGTCTGACAGTTCTGGTGAAACGAGGATCTAAACAGACATGCATAATAATCGATACGCCAAAAGCCAATATTCACACACTCCAGGACGCATTTTTAGCATAATAAATTCCATTTATTAGGGCGAAGAGAAAGCATTTCAGTTAATAATGGTAGCTATAAACTCACAAGTAGGTAGTTATGAATATGTGAGTACTTTGCATTAAAATCGGACCTTCCGTCTGAGAGTTCTGGTGAAACGAGGATCTAAACAGACATGCATAATAATCGATATGTCAAAAGCCAATATTCACACACTCCAGGACGCATTTTTAGCATCATAAATCCTATTTATTAGGGCGAAGAGAAAGCATTTCAGTTAATAATGGTAGCTATAAACTCACAAGTAGGTAGTTATGAATATGTGAGTACTTTGCCAAATTACTACTGAAATGTACTCGAAATCAATTGCTTCCAATGTACTCATTCTCAAGCCGTTTGGCATACCGTTCTCTGAAATAGCTTGTTAGTATGATAAAATAGTATTTAGCTTGAGTGATTATGTACATTCATATATGATACATACGTACTTCAGATTCGTACATGGTAGTCTGCCAAATTTCAATTGAGAACAGACACTTGAATAGGTTGATGTGTGTACAATAGAAGACTTCCATTATCTCTCTACTAGTACCTACTATTACTATATTATTTTACTATCACTCTATATTGTATTGGAGTTTTTATCTATTCTTTATTCTATTGTCATAGCTCCTTTTTATAAGAGGTCCGTATTTCTATACTGGGACAAAAACAATACATAACTGGGGGACTTTAAACAGGGAGAATACCAGCCTGAAATTTCCCTTGCTAAAGAAATAGCAAAGGTTGAGTGCGAAGGGGCATCCACTCGTAAAATTTTTGAAGCTCAAAGCAATCACCCCAGGGGCTTATTGAGAGTCTGACGAAAAACGTAGACCCTGTCTGAACACGGGAAAAGGCGAAAAAGGACCAGGAAAAGGCAAGAGCAAGCGAAGAAAGGAAATAGCGGAGAAATCCTCTTTTCAAATACATCACTGGTTCTTCTCCAATACAAACAGATAATAATATTAATGGAGTACCTGACATTACTGACGTCTGAGTATTTGCTCGGTGAAATTCAAGGTATGTGGGGGCAAATGTGTTGAA
>NW_007379541.1:39490-49025 GCF_000475195.1 Diaphorina citri
AAGTAATAGTCTTCTTTATCTATGGTACATTGTTCGCAAATGAATAATTTTATCAGAGTAATTAAAATATTATTGGAATATTTTACCATTTTATCTCACCACATCACACTCCCGCCGCGGCCGCTCCTCGCCGACCCCCCACGTCACCTTGCCCTCCACCTTTCTCTTTCTTTTTAGAGATTAACGCCACTGGACCCGCGGAACCACACCACGACTCCAAAGTCGTTAGTGTCGGTATCCATATCGCAGAAGTGGACCACTACAGCACTGAGGCTGGTCAATTGTGTTAAGTATGAATGCCTTGTGACAAAAATGCCGTTCTCCGATTAAATACACCTAAAGCTACATCTGATGATATGACTTGGACTCGAACCACCATCCTGCAGGCATGAAACCCACCACTTTAACCACTGAGATCGAGGGCGGTAAAACTTCAGGTACCTTGTTTCTTCTTTCTTCTTCTTCTTTCTTCTTCTTTCTTCCTTCTTTTCTTCTCTTCTTCTTTCTTCTTCTTCTTCTTCTTCTTCTTCTTCTTCTTCTTCTTCTTCTTCTTCTTCTTCTTTGTCTTTTTGTCCGCCTCTCAATCAGCCCTAGGTGATTGCTTCGGGCTTACATTTGGTTTTGCCTTTGAAAATTTTACGAGTGAATGCCCTTCACCCTTAACTTTTTCTATTTATTTAGCAAAGGGAAATTCAGGCTGGTATTCTCCCTGTTTAAAGTCCCCCAGCCAGACTAAGCTGGACTCCCTGTTTAACGCCCGTCAGTCACACCAAATCATTAAAAAAAAAAAAACTTTAACTATAGCTAGGGAAACTTCTTTAACTTCAGGAAATCCTAACATTCGCTGGCTGGTTAGCAGTTCGGTGGTAACTTTACCTCTTTCTCCAATCCCAGAACACTCCCGGTTTTGCCCGCTCTCTTATCACCAGATCTGATCGGATATCTTCGCTCTACATCTTGTAGAGCCTCCTTCAGTCGAATATTCTGCAAAAGAGAAAAAGTCCAGTATTCTGAAAATGGAATACATTACTTTCCTTCCTATAGGATAAGCTAAGTAAAAAGGGGGTGAAAAAATGGATCTTCATCAGATAGGCTTCTCTAACTCATACCGGTATTGGGCCAACACGAGAACACCAGAAAGTAACCCGTTCAAATATTTCAAATCAAAGGACTGCTTTTTTCAATGGTGGGAATCGAACCTGGGACTTTCTGAATGACAAGCGCGTTACCACTGAACCGTGTCCCCCTTTAAATCGACCTCAGTACCTACAGTAGTCACTCAATATAAAGACTAGGTGCATATAAGGAGTTTAGGACTCAATCAAATTAAGAAGTTTAGGAGATCACCTGACATTCAGGACAAAGGAGAACATCAATATTCATCAACCTTATTCTGAACACTCGGATATTGGCGGTACAAGTTGTGTTCTTGCAGTCCACAGGTTGCTGGATCGAGGTCATGTGAATGTGTTACAGTGGTCTGCATAGCATTCGATATAAGAGACTTAAGATTCTTAAGAAGTTGATTGAGGGGATATGAATGGCTTATGACTTGGGCCAGCCAATCACTATCAGGTAGACCTGACAGCTACATCTAATCAGGTCCGCCTGTCAGGTCTACCTGATACCTGATAGTGATTGGCTGGCCTAAACCTAAGAGTGGGCTTTTTGTGTGCGGCTAATCTGGAGCCATCTTACTGGTACCAGTACCCTATTAGGGTGTGTCCAAATATAGTCGATCGGCAGTGAATCCACATCGATCGACGGCTGTCGACTATGTCTGGACACACCTTTACACGAAATCGTAACCAAATCAATTTTGGACATGCATTTACCTCTCGTTCCAGTACATCTTTCTCGGCCACTATAGCGGTAACTTGTTGCACTACATCATGACGAGCCCTCTCCAGTCTTCTTCTGGTTACCTCGGATGAGTCTGCTTGCAGTCGAAGCTGTGGAGGAAGAAATAAAGCATGGTTTAGTTACACCATAATAAATTGAAATAAAAAAGGATGCTTTAAAAAGATTGAACAAAATGGAAATTTTCTTGTGTTCAATATGAATGATACTTGTCGCATACTTAAAGCAGAGTCTGCCTAGTTGGTCATAGAGAATGTGTCTCTACAATCACTCATTATACTATCATAAATCAATAAAGACACATTCTCTATGACTAGGCTGGGGGACTTTAAACAGGGAGGATACCAGCCTGAAATTTCCCTTGCTAAAGAATTGGCAAAGGTTGAGTGCGAAGGACATCCACTCGTAAAATGTTTGTACCCTAAACCAAATGCCAACCCAAAGCAATTACCTTAGCTAGGGCTAATTCAGAGGCTGACGATCAACGCCGACCCCGTCTGAACACGGGAAAAGACAAAGAAGAAGAAGAAGAAGAAGAAGAAGAAGAAGAAGAAGAAGAAGAAGAAGAAGAAGAGGAGGAGGAGGAATAATAATAATAATAATAATAGTGCTTATTTATACTGCTCGCATAGGACTGAAAAGTCCCTTTACTCCAGCAGTAGGCTACTACTATTATTGTGGTCAAATTCTCAAATTATATGAGGATAAAATTCCATACCTCGGCTGGGATTGAACCCACGCCCTCCTGTTTAACAAGCGAGCGTCTTGACCACTACACCACCGAGGTAGGTTGAACATACTCATATTAGGTACCTATGTTTAAATTCTCATTAAATTAGTACCATTATTACACGTAACAGGATAGAATAGAATAGAATAAGTGGACTCACTTGCTTATACGCCTCATCTCGTTCTCTTTGCAGCCGATTTTTCCACTCCTCCATTTTGTCCTTTTCCGCTCGGAGCTGAAATCAGAGAGAACACACGTTGAAATTTAGTAAACAAGGTTCTACAAAGAGGGAGTTTTCTTATTGAATGCGAGGCCCGATTACTGGATATGCCCCGGGCATTTAGGGTCAATTTTTCCCCCGCGAGGGCTTAAATGCCTCTAATTTGGAGCATCTAGCCCTCCCTCAAAGTACTGAGCCAGGAGAGAGCCCTCAAAAAAGATTAAAAGTCCCTATTGGAAAGTACTGAGCCAGGAGAGAGCCCTCAAAAAAGATTAAAAGTCCTTATTGGGTCTTGGAAGTTCCGTTGTGGAGTGCTCCGTTGTGGAGTTGTTAAATTTTATTCACACAAATTGTACATATACAAAATTGAAAATACCATAATGGAAATCAAAAATGCTTGAAAAACTGAAGAAGATCATCCCTATTGGGTCTTGGACTCTTGGAAGCCCCGTTGTGGAGTTCTACAGTTCATTGTACTATAAACTATACAAATGGCTTTAAACTTTAAATTTAATCAAAACCACACAACTTATAATAACACTCCATACTACAAAAGTATACTCATTGTAGTAGATAGGTATTCATTCATTTATAGATACGAGTATATGGTACACTCATATTTGTTTTATACGTGGTCTAACTGTATTTGAGTTGAACTCGGCGTTATGTAAAAGTGTGAATGAAGTGATTTTATGTCTAGCCTTACTTTGAACGTCTATTGAATGTTAGTTATTGTTCGAAATGTCCTACTACCTTTTGAGATATGTATTACCTATTTAATGTTACTTGTACAGATATACAGGGTTGCTGTTCTGTAGACCTCATTACTGTTCTAGAAAATTGACCACGTCTCGATTTAGTTTCTATTAAAGCAGTGGTCATTTTTTCTGTTGTCTCCCGAAAGGAAAATACACCTAAGGTCTCTGTAAATCCTCTTAAATTGACCTACTCTTACTTTTTCCTTTTCTTCTTCTTACTTTTTTTTTCTTTTTTTTTTTAATTTAAGCAAGGTTTTAATTTATAAAAAATACACCTATTTTGTACCAAATACATGAGACCTTGTTTAGACTGCGGGAGTAAAGGGACTTTTCAGTCTCATTCTGGCAGTATAAACAGGGTATATTCTATTCTATTCTATTCTATTCTATATTATTCGGGAAAATCAATCGCTGTATTTGCCGAAAGTCAATACCCAATGATGTTGATCAAAAACTTTTGCAATCTGTTGTCCAAATGTACAGGTTGCTAGAACCAACGAACAAATACCTGTATCTTTTACTCTCGCAAATACTTGGAAAAAAAGTGTTGAAACAATATATTTCATGGGTCCCCTACTACTATTTTGTACATATTTCTTTTAGATAGAATCCTAAAGTAATGTCTTAAACTTAGGAAACACCTTCTAAGACACAAGCAAGCTACTAGGGGACACACACATACCTTCTGACGGACGTTGTGAGAGAATGTTGCGGGCTAGTAGTGGCAGAGGAAGGCGGAGAACTAGGGTTCGTAGTATTGGTGACACTGGGGCTCGAAGTCACCCGGGTATCGTCCTTAGAAACACCTCGCCTGAAAATGAAGAAACAGACAAGAATTAGTTATGAGAGGCATACTACGGGATGGGCATGCTACGATACAGACCACATACGTCTAATTCTAATGTAACAGTTGTTTTATTGCTACGAAATAAAAACGGCTGTGAAACACTCATCTTTTAAAACAAAATTACTTTAGTAATTAATTACCTTAGTTATCACCTAACATTTAGTTTTGGGGATAGGTAATAATGACTATATTTTGCTACTTTTTTTTCATCTCTCTTATTTTTATGAAAAGTCTTTTATAATGAACTATTTATAACTACTATAAACCCCTATCTTTTTTAAACCACCAAAGTAAGAAGTTCTTGTAAGGGCATCCGCTCGTAAAAATTTTGTAGCCAAAACTAATTGTTAGTCCAAAGCAATCACCCCAGGCCCGAAAACGCTCAAACCGTGGAACCATTCTCGAGACCTAGAGGTCTTTCAGACAGTCTGAGCGTGAATGGCGGACATTACACATACACGAAACCTATAGCTGGTGACAAATGATTGAAGAAATAAAGAGCTACCTTCTCATAACATGTCTCAGAGACACCCTGTACTTATGGTAGGTACTTGGGAGACAAATTACCATTCTCAAGTTCATTATGGATTTGTATGTACTCAACTAATTAGCTGTCGACTAGAAAAACATTGTGTTATTTGTGAAATGCCAAGATCATTTCGAGTACTGCCCACTCCGCCTACTCTGTGTCTGAGGAAACAAAGTAAATTAGTACTGATGTTCCTGTGCTCTAATCAATCTTCACACACGGAAAAATAAATCAAGCTTCAGACATCTATAGATAAGTCTGAAGAGCATAGTGACTGAACAAAACAGATTTTTTTTTCAAGAGGTTTGAGAGAGGGAACTGTAACTGCTAAGGTCTTACCGTCCTGAAAGCAAAGAGAGAAGAAAGACAGGATAGGAGAAAGCCACCCGTTTCGAGAACCAGGCTTTTCTGTTTAGGATAAAATCCACCCCCAGGTGAAAATCAATTCCGTGACCTAGCGCTTACAAAGCAGACAGGAGACAAATTACAAATTACCATTCTCAAGTTCATTATGGATTTGTATGTACTTAACTAATTAGCTGTCGACTAGAAAAACATTGTGTAATTTGTGAAACGCCAAGATCATTTCGAGTACTGCCCACTCCGCCTACTCTATGTCTGAGGAAACAAAGTAAATTAGTACTGATGTTCCTGTGCTCTCATCAATCTTCACACACGGAAAAATAAATCAAGCTTCAGACATCTAGATAAGTCTGAAGAGCATAGTGACTGAACAAAACAGATTTTTTACTTTCTTTTTTTTTCAAGAGGTTTGAGAGAGGGAACTGTAACTGCTAAGGTCTTATCGTCCCGAAAGCAAAGAGAGAAGAAAGACAGGATAGGAGAAAGCCAGCCGTTTCGAGAACCAGGCTTTTCTGTTTAGGATAAAATTAGGCTGGAACTTGGCCTGGCGCACTACCGTGCGCCTAGATCCACCCCAGGTGAAAATCAATTCCGTGACCTAGCGCTTACAAAGCAGACGCGCTACCCTCCAAAACCGCCCTTGTTCTCGGAACGGCTGGCTCTCTCCTATCCTGAGTTCCTTCTCTCTTCGCTTTCGGGACGATAACACCTTAGCAGTTAGGGTTCCCTCTTTGAAAACTCAAAAATTCTCCTTTTTCGTGATAATCATAAAAAGGTTGTGTGTTGATTGTTAATCATTCAGTACGTATGGGACCCAATGTCGCAAGCTCCCGCGTCTGTTTTCTTAATTGGAAAGCTGAAATTTCTCGTTAATTCTGTTCAACGATGCAAATTTGAAATTTCGTCAAAATACGGGTCACTGGAAAGCAAAATTAAACTTTCGAGGTTTCGAGTTTTTGAGCCTTTAAGCTTAAAACGGTATTACGAATTCAAGAAGGCATGAAGTTACCAACCTCAGTCTTGTAGAGCTTTAGTGCTTGGTGGGGTGAACTTGGAATTTGGAAGTTCGAATTCAAGTCATATAATAATATTGCTAGATGTATTGATTGGGGAACAGAATTTGTGTTTGTGATAACCAAATCATGCTTGACACAATTAAAATTCCTTCAATAATTTTCAAGGCGCTCTTTTCTCTTCACCGGTCCCCATAGAATTTTGTCCAGGACTTTGAAAGGAGACTAAACAGTCAAAGTAAGTATCTACAAATATTACAGGTCCGTATGCAGGATTTGAGTAAGAGGGGGGGGGGCAAGAATGGGAACAGTGGCTTATAGATAGGAGTAGGGGATGCTCCAAATTATAGGCAAATACTATTATAGGCAAATACTATTTAAGGAGGAAATTTTGTGTTAAGCATACATGCTAGTGACAAAAAAAATGCTCGAACCACCAACCTCCAGATCCAGAGTCCACCGTGCTGGATTCGTATAAGCTTAACTCGACTTTTAGGCCTGTTTGTACCTACATCACCTAAACCTCAGAGTTGGCTTTTTGTGTACAAATTTACCCAAAGTGCTAACCACAACACCACTGAGGTTGGTTACTTAGTTTTCGTACAAGTCCTCCCGATGGTTGACTGCGGTTCAGGACGAGCCAGCCAAATTAACATGGCTAGAGCTACAGACCATCACCCCGGTGTATAGCAGATACAAAAAGACATCTTTTCTTTATTCTGATATCGCCATTCGGCGAAAGCTAAAGCCGCTACAACAACAACAACAACAACAACAACGTTACTTAGTTTTCGTATATTATTCTCATTTAGGAGAGAGAAAGAAAGGAGCCCGAGGGGGTTCTTGAATCCGGCCCTGCCTACAATAGTTCTTCTCTTTATGAATAGCAATTGTACTTTGTATAGTTTGTACTGCAGCTTTTATGAATGGTAGTTCCGTGCCCTTTGGGAGACATTATTTATAGAAATGTCCCGGGACAAACTGTACTTTACTGCTTCCATTTGCCGTTTTTGCATCGTGGGGGCGTGGTCTCTGGTCTATTACCATTAGTTACGTCAACTCTTGAGTCTCTTGTACCTGGAGCCTATGGGTCAGAAGATCTATGAGACCTTCTGATCTGTTTTGTGTGGTAATAGGACTTTTTTCTAGGAGAACTATTGGTTCACTAATCAGTACAACTCACTCTGCAAAAGGAAAAAATTATAAAAGTTTGTTGAAGTCAATCGACCCAATAAAAGTGGGCTCAAAAGTTATTTGAAAAAAAAAAACAAACAAACAAAAAAAATAAAGAGATATCTTAAGCTAAATAAAGTAGGTAGATACGTAATAAAATAAAATAATAATAATAATAAAAAACGTACAATGCATGAAAGTTATGTGGTCCAACAGGTCAACACATAATCTAAGGAATGCGTTAATAAAATAAAATAGTATTAATATTAATTTTTACTTTTTCGGAGTTTGAACACATTCACAGTCAATTGTGAAAGCTAGAAACACGCGATTTCCCAGGTGGTCACCCATCCGGATACCAACCACGCGTAACGTTGCTTCAGTGATTCCATTTGATTCATTGGGAACGACTGCATTCTGGCTACCAATCAGGGTTAAACCCACGTTTCTCGATTACTTTTCGAACCTACTTAATTCGATGTCGTAATAGTATAGTTAAGTCACTTCTCTACACCTAGATGTACATTGTACATATGTACCTATTCTTAGTTTCTTACATAGTACCAAGTTCGATCATACATTATTTCTATTTTAATTCTTAGAGTAGGAAAGTACTGAGGTACATTCTTGCATGAAGCTGATCTTTATGACCCCAAGTACTAGAAGTTAGAAGTACCAAGAGAATCAAGTATCGAGAGAGAGAGAGAGAGAGAGAGAGAGAGAGAGAGAGAGAGAGAGAGCTTGTTTGCTTGGTTTTGGGGTATAGGCGAGCTAATCAGGGAACTAATTTACTAATAATTTGAGTTATGAGTTCAAAACAAAAGCTGATTAAATAATATAACGAGAACATCCAAGTGCGTACCTTTGTACCTACTTGAGAATCTTGAGATGCTATGATTTCAGCTGATGGTTTCGACACTTTCGATTTTTTTTTATTTTTATTATTATTATTATTATTATTTTTCACAACTTTTTACGTAGGAACAGGTCAACACATAATCTAAGGAATGCGTTAATAAAATAAAATAGTATTAATATTAATAAAATGCGGATGTTTTTTAGAACACATTCTCATTTTTTCTGTATTACACAAATAATGATAGTAATAAAAATCCAATAAATAAAACCACCTTTTTTCATACAGACCAGATTTAACTAACTCCTATTTTACACATGACTTGACATGACAGATTTAAACCGAAAACTGCCTGTGGTAGGTAAAAAAATACAAAAGTGTTGCAAACTTGTAAATTGAAATGTCACCAAGAGGCATAGTTCTCTTTTTTTTCATGTCTACCTAATGTTTATGTTTGTCTACTTAAAGTTTATGTCTACCTAATGTCTAGAAGCGGTTCAGGTTTCAAATACAGGTGGTGCATAACCAGTAACTACTTTGAGTATTGACAAATATTCTTTTCGATATAGGTACCTAACTAACAACTATTCTACGAAATAATCGTAGGTAAGGTAGGTAGGTAGGTACCCCTTCCTATTTCCTATATGTTCGCTATTTTTGCAAAATACTTATTAGATGGGTACCTACGTCAAAATCCTCTAATTGAAAACTTCGTCTAATGACGAGATTTCTGTACGACTTGCTCATCTTGTTTTCTAATTTTGCTGAAGAATTTTAATGGGGAAAAAATGTTTGTCAATAATGAATTGAGAAGATAGTTACTAGTTAGTAACATGAAATATTGGATTTCTTATCTAGTCAGCTTGTCTTCTTGGAGTTCCTGGTTTTCTAATCATCCTATTAGAGAAGCCTTCTTCAAGCAATGACGTTACTGGTTTACTTGAAGACTTTCATTCCAGGAAACTGGTGCTTTTGCCTGACAGGAACCAATCATGTCCAGCAAGCTTTATTCCTAGAAGACCACCTTAAAGAGTCATCTATAAGTATTATACATGTAGATAAATTATTACTTCCTAACGTTGGTGCATTAAGCCATCAGCACCGCTTTTTACAATAGTAATAAAAAAGGTATAAGGGACGGACTATTGTATTCGCTTCGGTGTCTGTCTGTCAGTCAGTCTGTCCC
>NW_007379542.1:0-22878 GCF_000475195.1 Diaphorina citri
TGATCCAAATCAATCTTATGTCACACATGATAATGGTTTCCCATTGGATTATAACCGAGCCCTGTACTCACTCAAGATTGAGTGAGTACAGTACTTTCTCGCTTTGAGTTCATAGGTCGTCGCGACAAATTTCGAGATCAGAGCTCATTTGTGTGAGAAAATGTGAAAAAAATCCCCCAAAAACCAGTTTTTTTGGTTTTTTGGCTTTATGGTTTTCTGGACAAAATTTGCACCACCATTTTCGTGTTCCTGGTAAAAAGACCTTTAATTTGATATATAGGTTGACTAGGTTTGGATAAGTCCTTCTAGGGGGACAGACAGACCGACAGACCGACCGACCGACCGACCGAGTGACAGACACCGAAGCGAATACAATAGTCCGTCCCTTATACCTTTTTATTACTATTGTAATAATAAAGGAAAGGGACTAAAAACAGTCTCAAAGTGGTTGGGTGGAAGAGCTCCTCCAGGAGAACCCTGTCACTTAAAAAAATGGGATTCAAACATTCACCCTCCCGCTTATTAGATTACCAAGTCGGATTAACAATGAAATTAATCAAGGATGGAGTTCAGAATCTTTAGATCTTAGGAATCTCTCATTCTATGCCTAGCCCAGCCAGTCGTATGTCAATAATATCAACACAGCATGAGTTTGACTTAATAAGCTCTGGCCCAAGTCTAAAAATTTCAGAGTGACAACCAAATGTCAGCCCGGCACCAAAGCAATCACCTAGCTAGGGTTGATTGAGAGGCTGACGAAAAACGCTGACGCGATCTGTAAACGGGAAAAGGCGAAAAAGAAGAAGACTGAAGTGCTTGCATGTAGCAAACCCCGGAGACCTCAAATGCCGAAGAATTCTCAACCGGAATGCTCAAGACCCTTGGCGTGCTGACATTATCACCTTGTTCCATCTGTATTTGATAAGACATCTCACAAGTCCCAAGTCCCTCATTGGGAGTGTGTCTGTCAGCCATGTTCTGCCATGTAGCGGCATTTACCTTGCTCTTAGCATGTCTACCCCAGGATGGCTTGGCGTTCTTCTACAGGAATCGGCTCGTGTATTCTACCCTAGACCCGGAACCGTCCTGGGCTCCCGAAGATCTGGCATGGGCGGCCGAACATCGCCAGTTTTGGGATGATGTGGAGGCAGGCAGGATTACAGGTAAAGCGTCAAGTCTGTGGTTTTACCCCGATGGGTTCGAGCTTTGATAAAGTTTGTATAGGAAGCGATGGACAATGGGAGCTATGATATTGGATTGGTAGATATATAATAAAATCATTTTCGAAATAATGGAATAATTGGGTTCATAATCATAATTGAAAAATATTTGGAACATGTGTTTTGGTATTTCGGTAATGTTCGATTTTATGTAAATACCTAAACAAGTTCGTAATGGTATTGCGGTGGGAATAAGCGAAGTTTCAATCCAATCTCTATTCAATCCAGACAAAATAATAACGATACCTACCATGAAGCCTATAAAATACCCCACATTCATTCCCTTTTTTTAATGCTCCAGGTTTCCATAACGAAGGATTTTATACGAAAAGCTCCTCGGAGAAGGAATGGGGTGAACAATGTAGAGAGCAATATGTTCAGGAAGCGAAAGACTTAGCAGTATTCAAGGAAAGAACGTGGGGACACATTGAAAATGTGTTTCTCCAGACTTTCGATATCTTAGGACACAAGTGGGAGAAGACCAAGAGACAAGTGAGAAATATCCAAGACTGGATTACGGCCACATTCTTCCTGAGAGATCCTAAAGCCAAGAAGAACATGCTGAACAATGTAGAGATCAACAAATTCCACAACAAGCGACGACAAGAATACATCAACAAAAGGTGGAAAGAACTCTGGGGTGATATTAAAATCTACAAAGAAATGATCAGCAGAATGGCTAACGTTTACTTCAAGTATAATTACCCAGATGGAGCTATTAGGACCCACATCAACAACTGGTTGGGGATCAAGAATGAACTTCTAGAAAAGGCTTTACAAGAAAGAACCACAAAACGAGTCAAGCCAAGCAGCACGAGAATCTACGATGAATGGTTCTTGCAAAATTACCAAAGTATCATTAAAGATCATGCTGACAAAAGAAAGAAATAAACGATAGATTAAATGTGATCTCTGGTGTCCAGGATGTGTATTGAAAAGTAAGTTGAAACAGGAAAAGAAACTTGACCAATGGTCAATGATGATTTTTTCTCCTTCCTCTCGTTGAGGACCAATATTATAGCTATGATATTTTGAACAAACATTACGACTATATCATCTACCTTTCACCTCCCATGATCTACCTACTAGGTATTTTTTCAAAACTTCTCTCTTTGAGAATGTTATAAATTAATTTGAACGTTTAAAAACCCAATAAAAAGACCTTTACCTTCAAATAAAGGGTGTCAGGAGCTCTCACTTGTGCCGCTAAAAATATTTACACTGGCGCCTGGCGCCCTAATCAAGTGCTCTTCACTTACTTCCCCCCTTCCATTCAATTCAAAGTCGTGTGTGATGTCTTCACCATGAACGATGTCAATATTTTCATTCTACTTGAGTTTTTGATTTGAAAATAGACTCGGAAGCTCGGAAAGTTCTTTGGGCTTTTTTTTAGAGTGGATACTTTCAAAGGTCTTAACAGGCCTAATGCCATGCGACATTTTCGCTGGAATTTAAACCCGTCAATAGTCGCTACGAGGCTTAGTGTACCCCGAAATAACCGGCAGTACCTACAAGATGTCCAGATAACATAATCTACATTTGTACTTCCCACGTAGTATTTCATGTCTCAGCTCCTCGTCTAACAGTAATATGAATCATGAGTAGTAGGTGTATGCATAGCTAAATGCATCGAATTTTAGACGACAATATTTCAAATATTCCTGTCAAATACAAGCAATATCGTCCGCCAATACCTATTGTATTATTTTTAATTAATATTTATTTCAATACTTGTGAATTTACCTATTATTTACCAATCCTAAAAAGTAGAAAAAAAAATTGTGCAGCACCAATCCGGTATTTTGAACTAGGATTGGCGTTAGGTCTACCGCAAAACAAAAGAGCAAAGTCAATGGGACGAAATATTTCATTGTAAAAAAATATACAAATCCGAATATCGGAAAAATTTGGTAACTTGACCAGCACCGCTAGGCACTGCAAGTTAGTATTGATATCTATCTGTTTTGAAAAACAAGTGTTAAGGAAAAAAGTGCAGACACCACCGCAAGCATTATTGCCCCCAACATAATCGTGCCTATACAAATCATAAGAACCCAACTTGGGAGGCTGATGCCAAAAGTGCAGACACCACCGCAAGCATTATTGCCCCCAACATAATCGTGCCTATACAAATCATAAGAACCCAACTTGGGAGGCTGATGCGAATATCGGAAATATGCTTTTGAATTGGAATACCATTGTCGGTCGAGTACTAGCTAGTCCTTCAAAGGAAAAGACTTTGACCTAATCAATCATCATGTTAATGATTCAGCATACTGATGAAGTTGTTAAAGGATCCATGGTTGTAAAATAAACAAATTTATTTTGCTATTTTTGCGCCTCCTTTATACACCTAGGGTCGCCTGAGAGACTGACAGGTTGCCGGAGATAGATACTTATTATTGCTGTCATACACTGTCCCTGACACTGAGTGTCAGGTAGACCTGACAGGCGTACCTGTCAGGTCTACTTGATAGTGAATGGTAGACCGGGTGGTAGTAATAAATACGAGTAAAACGATTCTTTCTTATTTACACCTTATTTCTCCCATTTTCAGATCGCCCATTACAAGATCCCTAGGTACGTTGAGTTTGTGGCCGATTTCCCCAAGACAGTCTCGGGCAAAATTCAAAAGTACGTTCTGTCCAAACAGATGGAAGACAAAATGATACTTATTATTGCTGTCATACACTGTCAGGTTCAGGCGTACCTGTCAGGTCTACTCGATAGTGAATGGTAGACCGGGTGGTAGTAATAAATACGAGTAAAACGATTCTTTCTTATTTACACCTCCCATTTTCAGATCGCCCATTACAAGATCCCCAGGTACGTTGAGTTTGTGGCCGATTTCCCCAAGACAGTCTCGGGCAAAATTCAAAAGTACGTTCTGTCCAAACAGATGGAAGACAAAATCAAGAGCGGACAGTATTGAATCATCACCAGGCAATCTGAAGCATCGCCGACCATTGGTAATCGGTCCTACAGTTGATATCATCCATTCGATTGTGACCAATTCTGGTGGCCAACAGTGAAGGCACTGCAAAACCCAACTAAGAGTCGTCTGTAAACTGTCTAGGCTTTACTTTTTGCAGTAAAAAGAGACTGTAAGGTGTGTAAAGTTCAGCCGTCTAAAGCAAGCTGTTTGGGTATTGAACTTTGAAGACAGATGGCATATAGGTACGTAAAAGGGGGTTGGTTTACTTTGTGTGTGTAAATAATGGTTTGAGGATCAATTGGGACTTGTAAAATAAATGGCTCAGCAACTTGTAAAATTAATAAATTCCGCCGACCATTGGTAATAGGTCCTATAGTTGATATTCATTCGATCGTGACCAATTCTGGTGGCCAACAGTGAAGGCACTGCAAAACCCAACTAATAGCCGTCTGTAAACTGTCTAGGCTTTACTTTTTGCAGTAAAAAGAGACTGTAACGTGTGTAAAGTTCAGCCGTCTAAAGCAAGCTGTTTGGGTATTGAACTTTAAAGACACATGGCATATAAAAGGGGGTTTACTTTGTGTGTGTAAATAATGGTTTGAGGATCAATTGGGACTTGTAAAATAAATGGCTCAGCAACTTGTAAAATTAATAAATTGGAACGCAACCTACCGATTTGCTTCTTTCTCTCTCTCTCTCTCTCTCTCTCTCTCTCAAAAAAGTCGCTATTGTGTCTACTTTCGTTTGACATTGGAGGTGAAGTAAAGCCCGGCGTATTTTATATTTGGACGGGTGAATGTTTAGGACTGGCATGTTTTAAAAATATGGGTAAAGTGATTGTTGATGCCATGGTAGTTAAAATTACAATCCTACAGCCGCACAAAATGGACGATCCCTAATATCTCTCTGGTAGGTAAGTACAAGCTTACTAACAAGATCTACAGGAAATGTTGTTTACTAACAAAATAGGAGAAAACAATGTTCATTGACGGTTCTCTTCTGTTCTCAATGGAACAATAAAAAAATTCTAAATTAACTTGTGTCCACCTACTTTAGACAATAAAAAATTAGGTAGTTTATACCTGAAGCACTTGAAGAAGACAAAACAACTCATGAGAAAGATATTTTTATTTCCAAGATATGAATTTGTTCGAATCCTTCCTAATGGAAAAATCATGTTTCGGGAAGTATGGTCAGTTAAGATCGATTCAAATTTTTATTATCCATCACCCAATTTTACGTTGAAATTTTTTCACCTTTGTATTACTCTGGCCTTAGGAATTTCATTCATATGAGAGGAACAACTTTATGGACGGTATGGGCTTTTGTTTTCCAATGTTTAAAAGGTTCATTGAAACGTTGTAAGTGCTCATCTCCTTCAACAGTAAAGAATACACAGGTTGGTATGTAGGTTCTGCCTTTCTGAAGAGACTGGCTGTCGAAATGAATGGGACAAAAATATACTTTTTTTAAGGCTTTATGGCAGGATTCTCACACAGTGAGCTCTTCCACCCAACCAAAGCTCTTCCACCCAACCAAATACTTTGAGAATAAACAAATTATAAAAAGTATGTTATAAATACATACTAGTTAATTTTACGAGTAGTTGGATAATGGATAAACGATGTGTCCTCAGTTGAATATACTTACGCCAAGCCAAACCGGCAAAGATTCTGCCCTACATACCCGTCGAAAAGTTCACCTCAATGGAATCAATTGTCTATACTTGGGATTCCACTGAATAATCACAATGACACCTGCAACCTCCTTATTATTAAATAATTTGATCAATAACTTCTTCAATAACTTAAAAAAAGAAAGTAAAAAAAAAGAAAAAAAAAACAACAAGATTACCAAGCAGTGATGCTGGCAACTCTTTTGTTTGATATCTCCGGATCTAATCCGTCAGCAGTTTTCTAATCCGGAGGGACTCTGCTCTCAATTCCTGGCTTAATGCACTGTTTCCATAACCATTCTCACGAATCCCTGCTGTGATATATCTCTGGGATAAAATATATGTATGTATGCCTCATCTGGGATATGATATATACATATACATATTTACCTCTGGGATATGCCTGCACAATACGCACCTAACATTCTGAATGTTGACCGACATTCCTTTTGTTTTTCTACTGGGATAAAATAAATTGCTGATCCACTGTTTGCATTGTTAAGGTTCAGGTCTATAGTAAAGGGCCTGATCTTAACCCTGGGTGGTTCATTTTTCGGACACTTATCCTGCATCTGCCCTTGCGCAAAAGTCCAAAGAGGCTATTGACTGTAAACTCGGGGGTTGTCTTTCACAAGAACTTTACCTACTTGAATTGCGGAATTCGGTTCATTATACCCTTTCATCTAAACCTGAATCATTTCGGAAACTACCTACGCAAAGAATCTCATGTTTTTGGACCAAGATCTTTCAGATCCTAGAAAAAGTACATTAGCTGAGCTATCCGCCATTTCAAAGATCAGCATCTTTCAGTTGAAAACAGTTGGAATGAAGATCTTTCAGTTGGGATGCTCCAGCAGTCAGTCAGTCTCACATAATCAAGTCTCAACAAATCCTCATGCCTGCCATAGCCGTAATATTTATGTTCACTTATACAAGCGTTGACTCTAATACCAAACATAAAGTAACCGCTAGTACACTTGTGAACAATGTCCAACTATACCAGCGGTTCTTAACCTTTTTTTGTCCGCGTATCCCTTGGGTACCCGGGTTTGATCTCACGAACCCCCGCCCCCATAATAATGAGTACCGTGTGCCCTTGAGTTCAAAATTCAGTATCTTTTTGGACTGTACTCCACTGATAAGCCGTCAGTATTCAAAATTTGCTTTTGTCCGCCATCACGCAAATTCTTTTCGCGTACCCACGGAGGGTCTCCCACGTACCCCAGGGGTACCCCACATTCATTCCCTTTTTTTAATGCTCCAGGTTTCCATAACGAAGGATTTTATACGAAAAGCTCCTCGGAGAAGGAATGGGGTGAACAATGTAGAGAGCAATATGTTCCTTCATGTTTGCTTTCTCACGCATTATTGTAGAATTGAAACGGCTTTCACCTATCATGTAATTCTCTCTTCGATTTGGGGACGATAAGACCTCTGTTGTTACAAAAAAGTTGGTCTGTTTTTAAGGTAGGTACTCTTACTATGCTTAGCACGAACTTAAGAGCCAGCATTTTGTTCATAAATATAGGTGTAAGAATAAACTGATTACCTATAGTTTTTTTTTTTTTTTTTTTTTTTTTTTTTTAAATTTTTTTTTTTAAAAGCCCTAGGGGGATTAGGGAAGGGAAAAAATATTTATCAAAAATTTATAGTATTATGTTTGAAAAATGAGAATAAATTTAAAAAAGAAAAGCACTGAGCTGTTCCAGTAGTCGTCTCAGCACATACCTCAGCAGACATGTAAACCATAGGAAGGTGAAGATAGCATAAGGAATGGAGGACCGGAGTAAGAACTATCATATCGGTGTGCTGAAAAGCGAAGAATAGGAAACTGAAAAATATACTGAAACCATGACCACCCTCATCACTGGGAACCCTTTAATTCCGCCCGGACCGTGAGCAACACGGTAGAAAATAAAGTGTTCTTTTACCATTCACTATGGAGTTGCTAAAGGTGTGTCCAAATATAGTCGGCGCCGTCGATCGATGTCGACTGAAACCGTACAATGCCTCGACAACATAGATTCATCTCTTTACCTCGTCGACCGACCGGATCGATCAACGGCGTCGACTATATGTAGACACAGCTCAAGGATTTTAGTTGCAGAGGTTTTTTAGGAGAAAAACTAGCAATAAGCTACCCTAAGCTAACCTTACTCAGTCTGAATGTTGCCGGGAAAAGCCAGCAGCACGCAAATGCCCAGATGGTCACCCATCCTGATATCAACCACGTGCATGAAGTGCGTGCATCTAACAAACCCCGAGGACCTCAAATGCCGAAGAATTCTCAACCGGAATGCTCAAGACCCTTGGCGTGCTGACATTATCACCTTGTTCCATCTGTATTTGATAAGACATCTCACAAGTCCCAAGTCCCTCATTGGGAGTGTGTCTGTCAGCCATGTTCTGCCATGTAGCGGCATTTACCTTGCTCTTAGCATGTCTACCCCAGGATGGCTTGGCGTTCTTCTACAGGAATCGGCTCGTGTATTCTACCCTAGACCCGGAACCGTCCTGGGCTCCCGAAGATCTGGCATGGGCGGCCGAACATCGCCAGTTTTGGGATGATGTGGAGGCAGGCAGGATTACAGGTAAAGCGTCAAGTCTGTGGTTTTACCCCGATGGGTTCGAGCTTTGATAAAGTTTGTATAGGAAGCGATGGACAATGGGAGCTATGATATTGGATTGGTAGATATATAATAAAATCATTTTCGAAATAATGGAATAATTGGGTTCATAATCATAATTGAAAAATATTTGGAACATGTGTTTTGGTATTTCGGTAATGTTCGATTTTATGTAAATACCTAAACAAGTTCGTAATGGTATTGCGGTGGGAATAAGCGAAGTTTCAATCCAATCTCTATTCAATCCAGACAAAATAATAAAAACGATACCTACTATGAAGCCTATAAAATACCCCACATTGATTCCCTTTTTTTTAAATGCTCCAGGTTTCCATAACGAAGGATTTTATACGAAAAGCTCCTCGGAGAAGGAATGGGGTGAACAATGTAGAGAGCACCCACATTCATTCCCTTTTTTTTTTAAATGCTCCAGGTTTCCATAACGAAGGATTTTATACGAAAAGCTCCTCGGAGAAGGAATGGGGTGAACAATGTAGAGAGCTAATATTGTTCAAAGTTAAGAAGAGACATATTATAAATTACATATTAAGTCTATAGAACTTCGATATACATATTACTGATTTTACATTTCAACCAGTACTTGTAGTGTACTAGGTAGCTTAGAATGACTAAGGAATCTAAGGGTTTTCAGCTTCCTTTATATCTTTTCAAGTTCATGGCCCTCACAATTGTGTCTTCGGGGAGTGGAAGGCACGGTGATACAAGATAGATATTTGGAATATAAACGTCTTTGTTATGAGAAAACAACCTGCACCAACACAACAAGCAAACAAGGCTATAATTAATGACGTTCCATGTATACCACCCAGGACCTCACCACGGGGTCGGGACCCAAACCACTTGGGACCCGAAAAACTACTTAGGGGTGTCCCGTTCGATTTCCGAAATAGTCCGAGAATTTTTGACGGTAGGGGGGACGACATTTTCATAGACATTATCAAACATAGCGCCGCGCCGCTCAAAGAAAAAATGTCTCCTAAATTTGCTGACGAAATGACTCATATATGTCAAACTTGAATCACATTGTGTGTTCTACTAGGTCGAGAAATATTCGGTAAATAATCAAAATTAAAAAGAAAGAAAAGAAGTTTCTCATTAAAATTGGTTTGAGAAACAGATTGGATCCGAATTTCGAGTGTCTAATCACTAATCACACACGACGTTTGAATGCCGATGGGCATGTGATATTTCTGAGTGAATCACACAAATATCTCGAAACCTATAAATCAATATCTTAATGATAGAGTAGAACATCTTCTGGGCTTTGGACTTTGAAATCCAAATCAATCGTGGATTGGTTTTCAATAAGGAATGTATCGGTTTAATATCGATTCTAGGGTAATAATAGTGTTTAATCCTGGCAATAGGGTAATATTTGACTTGAGATAATGGGGTCTGAACAGCAAAAGTCATGGAATCTCGCCTGAAATCCAAATCAATCGTGGATTATTTTTCAATAAGGAATGTATCGGTTTAATATCGATTCCAGGGTAATAATAGTGTTTAATCCTGGCAATAGGGTAATATTTGACTTGAGATAATGGGGTCTGAACAGCAAAAGTCATGGAATCTCGCAAAAAATATGACGTACCGGAAATAAAGGATCAAAATGAATTAAAAGAATAGGTCTGGGGGGAAAAGATCGTAAAATAAAGCAGGGATCATAATTTTCTAAAAGCTGTTATTAAAAAGATTCTCTAGGTACAGGATGTTTTAAAAAGATCGAAACAGAAACAGACTGACAAAATACTCAACTGAAGGTAAAAATGGTCTTTTTTTTGAGAAATTGATGCTGCATGGTGCATTCGTTTCTGCCGGGGGTTGAACTTGTTCGAAGCCTACAGACGTTAAGGCTACTCAATCTGGTACAAAGAAAAAAAAAATCCAAATTTACGTTTGAATCATATCGAAATTATGAAAACATGAACCAAACCTTTCATTTGATACAGCTCGAAAGTAATAATCACCGCTTTAATACTTCAGAAATAATTCTAGACTGTTCAAAAATCAATAACTTTTTAATCATAATGATGGACACAATGAAATGGTTGTGTAATTTGGTGTAGGTAAGTATTTCTAGTAGCCGCAAGAAATGAATTTGGGTTTAACAAATAGATAATCAATATCTAGGTCTAAAACATAAGGGGTACAAGCTTGACATTCCTGAATAAGTGCTCCGGATTTCAATTCATCCTAGAAAGGGTGCCTATCCAGTAACTAACATAGGTCGGTACCCATAGAAATAATAATAACGTTAGTCTTCATTGGAGGCATAAAAGTTTACTGCCCAAATTCTTTTCTTCCACTCAACCCTCTATCAGCATATACAGAGGTAATCACTGTGATCAGAAGCGCAAAAAAAATCAAGTCCTTTAGAAAACTTCGCTTTGGATTTTTTTTTTTTTTTTTTTTTTTTTTTTTTAAACTTGTGCTGAAAGTATGTGTGGGGTGAGCGCGTCTTCCATAAAATGCATAATATTTCAGCAATAAAATCTTCGGCCTGAGATGCGAGACACAACAATCTTTTGTTTTAAAGCTCAATGGTCTCCCTTGTGGGTTAGTCGGATTAATCTTACGCCACAGGAAATCTCTATCGTTAATCGCAGGGGCTTTGCAATATATCAAGCCAAATGATCGGCTAATGTAGGTATATGCTACACCAGAAAACCATGGTCCAAGAATTCGAGGATGCACGAGGTATGATAAATTTTGTGTTTATAATATGTATATCTTTTATATTATGTTTATTGGTAGTAGGTATTTTGGGATTGTTGCCACATCAACGCAATTTCAAGTTTTAATAATGAACTAATAGTTTATAATTAACTACACCGACCGACTCGAGTTTCGGCTCTCTCGTAAGTTTTGTAACTTTTGGTAGGCAGGCACTTGCCAATAGATACAAAGGTCCTCATTTAATACATTATTGACTAAAATATTGCTCAATAATCCGTTTTATTAGTAAAGCATAATTGTATGCTTAATGGGTACATAATCAGAAAAATGAGATTGATAAACAATGTATTGCCTGCAATGTAAATGGTTGTGTGTTTAAAATGCTAACTAAATCTTTTAAGTCCATTTTTTTTACACATAATAATATAATGAAAGGTCGTTTGTGAAGGCGAAACATCAATTTTTCAAACCTGTCCTATTACCTATTTTATTTTGTACAAAATAAAACAATAAACATATTTCTGTGCTAAAAGGTGAGCCCATTGTTTTATAACGAGGGGTCATTTTGGAATTATAATAAATGTGCTCCCAATCATAAGTGGGTATGTAAGGAATGGCATACCTAGTTATCAGCTCTATTGATGGGCTACTTTTATTTGATATTATCTATAACTGATACAAATTTCACGACCAGAGTAATACCTAGTTAATGTGCTCCCAATCATAAGTGGGTATGTAAGGAATGGCATAGTTATCAGCTCTATTGATGGGCTACTTTTATTTGATATTATCTTTTACTGATACAAATTTCACGACCAGAGTAATACCTAGTTAATTTAACAATGAAAATGCAAATATTCACAATGAAAATGCCGGTGCAGCATTGATAGTTAAAACTCCCTTATCTAATACTATGGATAGGGTATAAATTTTATTTGAATCGAACCTCAAAGGATTGGTCAGTTGCCAACATTTGAGGTGTCTACCCGGCAAATTTTGTAGAACAAAAGTATGCTCTCGTGAGTCTCAAGGAAATTGGTGAAATACAAAATTTCGTTGATAGGGTTGGTATTGATACGTAATATAATATTTGGGTACCTTCGTATAATAGTTATTTAGGTAAATGGATATTTTTTTCCTTGTAAAAAATAGGAGCAAAATTTTTTTCGTCCACCACTTAATTCGACAAGGCTACTTATTGAACCTTCAAGGAAATTGGTGAAATACACAATTTCGTTGATAGGGTTGGTATTGATACGTAATATAATATTTGGGTACCCTCGTATAATAGTTATTTAGGTAAATGGATAATTTTTTCCTTGTAAAAAATAGGAGCAAAATTTTATTCGTCCACCACTTAATTCGACAAGGCTACTTATTGAACCCACAACTTGAGCTTTGTCAAAAAAAAAAAAAAAAAAAAAAAAAAAAAAGAGAGCTTTGGGGTCATTATGTTTTGTTTCATCTTCAGGTCATCATGTGGAATTATGGACTGCTTAGGTAATGACGTAAAATTCGCCACAAGTACCTAGTGCGTGATTGGTTAATTGTTAATTAATAAAAAGTTCATTAACGATTCTCATTAAGACTTTGATTTTATTGGCCTTACAGTCAATGTTTATTGCCAAAATGACGTCACAGTCTCACAGTTATGTGGTCTATTGAATGGTTGAACCTCAATGGCCGGGTGGGTTACACCAGACCAAATTGAGACTCTTTGCCCCACCACAAATAATTCGCCATTCGATTTGACATTGAATTTTCGACATCTTGGTTTAGCATCCAATGTTTATTACCAAAATGACGTCACAGTTACGTGGTCTATTGAATGGTTGAACCTCTATGGCCGGGTGGGTTACACCAGACCAAATTGATACTCTTTGCCTTACCACAAATAATTCGCCATTCGATTTGACATTGAATTTTCGACATCTTGGTTTAGCATAATGAATCTTCCAGTAAAAATGCTAAATGTTTCGTCTTCTGGGATTCCTGTTGAAGTTTGGGTTCCAGTCTGTCTTTGAACTTGGAGCACCTTTGCCTCACCACAAATAATTCGCCATTCGATTTGACATTGAATTTTCGACATCATGGTTTAGCAATATGAATCTTCCAGTAAAAATGCTAAATGTTTCGTCTTCTGGGATTCCTGTTGAAGTTTGGGTTCCAGTCTGTCTTTGAACTTGGAGCATTGCTTGCATAATTGACCGGGTCGTTCCTTCCTCCCGCTTCTTTTTCTTCTGCTCATTCTTCGTCCTCTCCTTTTTATTTCTTCTTCGTTGTTCTGCTCTCCTCGGTTGAAGGTACAGGCGAGTGTTTCTACGCTCATTCTTCGTCCTCTCCTTCTTATTTCTTCTTCGTTGTTCTGCTCTCCTCGGTTGAAGGTACAGGCGAGTGTTTCTACATAGCTGGAATTCAGTGAACCATGCAAATACCCCGCCCTGTTATTGTTCGACCAGCCAATGGTAAAACTCCGTTCCAACCATGGATGTCCAAGTGTCTGATCCTCCGATAAACATTTCTTTGGGTGTAACCATGTTATTTAAATGAATGCTTCGCTTGAAACGATGTTGCTTTTTATTGTTTCCTCCACAATAAAAGATCGGTATAATGCACCTTTGCTTAACCCTAACATGGCTCTTACGTTTTTTGACCCTCTAGCTTGGTCCTCTAGGATTTCAATAATCATGATTTTAGCGTCTTAATAATCATGATTCTTGAAAAATTTCCTGCTGAACTAATGAAGAAATGAGGAAATTCTTTCTGTCTTTTTTGGTGGATGTGTCAAATTACCAGATTTTCTATTAAGTACCTAGTGAAGGAAATAGTGCATTAATTGTTTGTATTTTTTAGGAGATGCGCTAAAACTTACCAAGTTTTTTAGTAATACAAGAAATTAACTATTCTAGAAGCCAATATTTTTAGTGGATGTGCCAGTTCTACCACATTTTCTAATACTCATTACTCGTACCTACTTATTAACATTAAATTTAATGTTGGATGTTCGTATGTTCTAATATTGTTATGATCAATATATTTTTAGTGGATGTGCCAAGCCTACCGCCTTCTTGCGATGATGAAAAGAAAGTTCCGAGTATTTCATATGATAAGAGTAATAGACCTAGGTGTCTGTACAACAACAATAAGTAATTTATTTCAACTAAGAGTACATAGCACACGCGTTGGGATTTTCTTTTAATACATTTCCTTGAAGTTTGAATGCACCAATAAGCAGGGAAAATTTGAAACTTTATTATAGAATTGGAGATAAGTTGCCTATTATTATAGATTGATAACGAGCGAAGGTGATTTCTTGCTGAAGTACAGACACTTGAGGTCAGATCTGGCATTGAGATGTTCTAGAAGATGTTCATAACTAGAAAGAGAACAAGACCAATGTTCTCTTCATGAAGCTCTGATGGTTTCTTGAACGATCCATGTAGGATACTGAGATATTGGCCTCATTTAAGGCACATGAGGGTGTCACAAACCTGCCTGCCTCGGAGGTGTGGCAGTCAGGACGTTCGCCTTTTAATCAGGAGATCCTGGGTTCAATCCCAGCTGAGGTATGAGGAAAACGGTTCACAGGTTTTCTCGTGAGAAAGTCAGTGGTAGATGCCAAAAGACGCCAGCCCAGGCCTTTTTGAAATTTTGATTTTGATAGAGTGAATTGCAACAACGGAGGTCCCATCGTCCCGAGATTGAAGAGAGAAGGAGTACAGGATGGTAGAAAGCCAGTCGTTTCGGGGACGAACCATATCTGTCGACGATGAAGTTCGCCCCGCGCGGGAATCGGACCCCCAACTTAGCGCTTACAAGGAAAGTGTGCAAATTTCAGTAGTTTTTGAGAACTTTTTGACCAGATCCGAGGCATTGTAGAGGCCCTTTTTCTGAGTTTTATAACTACAGTTCTCTAAACTACTAGCAGAGTCTATGCACACCTCTGCAAGAATATTACACTCAGACCACACGTCTGCTTGTACCTATGAATTTTATTATTAGAATTCTCGCTATTCCAATATTAATACCTGCTAGGTATAGAATCTAGGTACGTACTACTATAGAATCTATTTTATCTCTGCTGGACTGCGACCGATTTAATATTTCAATATTTTGATGATTCCGATCATAAACAGAGATGCAATTGTTGTTCAGTGAATAGCATATTCACAACAAGCCTCTACAGAGTAGGTACATAATCAGAAAAATGAGATTGATAAACAATGTATTGCCTGCAATGTAAATGGTTGTGTGTTTAAAATGCTAACCAAATCTGGGCTGCTTTACTGAAAACAAATTGGAAATTTCGCATTTCAAAAAATTTCGACGTTGCACCACCTAAATATTATAACCTTATGAAAAGTTTAAAAAAACTTTTGTAATATCACTTACGTCATAACTTTGACGAGGTGTGAAATGCAAAGGGCGAAGTTTTTAATAGAAAGTGGACCTGGTTTGCACTTTGCTATATAATTACAAATAAAATAAATAGGTAGGTACTTACTTTTTCCAATAATAGACTACAATATTTGTGCCTTTATGCTGTTAGCTGTTACCATAATACTGAAAACTCATTTAAACAGAATTTTCAGTCGACAGTCTCTAATAATACCTGTATGACTTTTTTTTCTTGACTAGCCCTGTATAAAAACAAACACATACATTATGTTAGAAATGCTTTGTTTATTTGAGGATGACAAAGTAACACAGCTTAGGGAATTTTGCTGACGAAAAATCTATAAATTTTATTGTAATTTTTTACAACCCACATCTTCTTGCATTCTATTGTTACTTAATTCTTAATTTATACATGTTTTTCAATTGTAAAAAGCTTCTTCGTAAACCAAGCCATAAACAAAAGTACAGAAAAAGTTGGTACTTTAATTATGTAAACTACCTGATAATTATGTAACATGTAACCAACAACCATTACATAAACATCAATATAATAGGTACCTACTTCTAAATAAACAATAATTATGCCTCTGTACATGACAATAATTATAGTCATCATTTCAGGAGAACAAATTCACTCTTTATAAAAGTCATAAGACGAACAAAAAAGTTGACTTGTTTTTCGGATCAAGAATTTGGCAGCTTCTTAGATACTGAAAACTCATTAGGTAGTTAGGTAGGTACTGAAATAATACTGAAAACTCATTTAAATAGAATTTTCAGTCGACAGTCTCTAATAATACCTATACTTATGACTTTTTTTCTTGACTAGCCCTGTATAAAAACAAACACATACATTATGTTAGAAATGCTTTGTTTATTTAAGGATGACAAAGTAACACAGCTTGGGGAATTTTGCTGACGAAAAATCTATAAATTTTATTGTAGTGTTTTACAACCCACATCTTCTTGCATTCTATTGTTACTTAATTCTTAATTTATTTATACATGTTTTTCAATTGTAAAAAGCTTCTTCGTAAACCAAGCCATAAACCAAAGTACAGAAAAAGTTGGTACTTTAATTATGTAAACTACCTGATAATTATGTAACATATAACCAACAACCATTACATAAACATCAATATAATAGGTACCTACTTCTAAATAAACAATAATTTTATTATGCCTCTGTACATGACAATAATTATAGTCATCATTTCGGGAGAACAAATTCACTCTTTATAAAAGTCATAAGACGAACAAAAAAGTTGACTTGTTTTTCGGATCAAGAATTTGGCAGCTTCTTAGAAGTTCTGATTAATGAGCCTCTTCACTGTTTTCACTTAAGGACAAGCACTCAAAATTCGAAACTGGGATTCTAAATTTTTAATGAACCCAAAGATTTTGACCTGGCAGTTTATGTATATTACCTAACACTGTTAAAATCTCTTTTGTTTTGTTGTGGGAGTATAGCTGCTAAGAGTAACTTCTTTGTATAGCTGCTAAGAGTGCTAAGGTTTTTGGTGACGGGAGTCTTCCTCGTCCATTCAGCGGCAAGCCACGTCTTCGTTTTGACCTGGCAGTTTATATTACCTAACACTGTTAAAATCTCTTTTGTTTTGTTGGGAGTAACTTCTTTGTATAGCTGCTAAGAGTGCTAAGGTTTTTGGTGACGGGAGTCTTCCTCGTCCATTCAGCGGCAAGCCACGTCTTCATATTGCCCTTACCCAGCATAAGAGATTGTCCAAATGTCCACGTCCAGATGGTCACAATTAGATTGTCAATCACGCAAACTGTTGCTTAACTAAGTGAACTGTGGGGAAAATATACGTATAAATATTGTTAATTGGATTCATATTTGACAACCAAAATAGATAATTGCTTAGATTATTATTTTATGCCCCAAGAACCCTAGTCATAGATAGGTATATCATAAAATAAGGAAGAAAAATGCGAAAAAAAGTCGGCCAGGACTGAAAAGGTCAAGTGAGAAAAACTTGAAGAATGTCAGCATGGTTTAATTAGTTCATAGTGCTGCCAAAAACCCAAACCAACACAACGTTTAACATTTCAACACAACAATTCCAGGAAGAAGACCTATTACACGTCTTCATATTGCCCTTACCCAGCATAAGAGATTGTCCAAATGTCCATGTCCAGATGGTCACAATTGTCAATCACGCAAACTGTTGCCTAAGTGAACTGTGGGAAAAATACGTATAAATATTGTTAATTGGATTCATATTTGACAACCAAAATAGATAATTGCTTAGATTATTATTTTATGCCCCAAGAACCCTAGTCATAGGTATATCATAAAATAGGGAAGGAAAATGCGAAAAAAAATCGGCCAGGACTGAAAAGGTCAAGTGAGAAAAACTTGAAGAATGTCAGCATGATTTAATTAGTTCATAGTGCTGCCAAAAACCCAAACCAACACAACGTTTAACATTTCAACACAACAATTCCAGGAAGAAGACCTATTACTGACCATAACTCCATAATGATCACAAGTTGAAATTCTGTTACCCGCCAATGTTTATTGTTTCATTACAAATTTTCATCAGTAAAATGGTTTCTTCAAAGTTGATTCCAAGGGCAAGGAAAACCTAGACCCTGGAGTGTGCCTGAAAGGCATGTGATGTGTTCCAATCCAATCGACCCCGACCAAATTTGTTTCCTAAATTTGTCCGTCCGACAGTAATTGGTTGTAGAAGTAAGAAAAGGTTCTCTAGAGTGTCTAGAGATCGATGATCGATCGACGAGGTGATTCTATGTTGTCGAGGCAGTAGACGGTTCCAGTCCATGTCGATCGACAGGTCGAATATATGTGGACACAGCATAACAATCTGCGTACATGACCTGACAACTGACAATACCTGGACAATGGTACGAATGACAATATGCAATGCAGTTTGCATAGTTCTGGATCGCACGAAAATAACAGGGGTTCTAAGACCGTTCGTAGGTACCTTTTGTAGACCAACCTCAAGAGCGTGGGAAAGTTAAGGACTCAAACAAAAGAAAATTTTACTGTCAGTCATCTAGTTGGTCTCATCAGCAAGTGCCACAGATATAACGATTTAGCCTGGACTTCTGAACCCACTAACAACGCAGTTCTGGGGTCAAAAAAATAGCCTTGTCAAATAAACCGGTGAGAAATCATCAACACAACAATATACTAATGAAAAATCTTCTCCTTTAGAAATGCATAACAGTTTCTAATCAACATCCAAGAACAAAACAATGTGTTCTAATTCAGATATTATGTTTTGTGTACCTGCATCTTAATTACCTTCCAAGATGTATTATTCCGTTCTTCTTTCCTTTTACTGAAAAAAACCTCAAGAGCGTGGGAAAGTTAAGGACTCAAACAAAAGAAAATTTTACTGTCAGTCATCTAGTTGGTCTCATCAGCAAGTGGAATGAATGGACCAGTAGCAAACCCCCTCAAGACATAGTCATCAGTTCCAGAGCATGATGAATACCAGCATTGTCCTCAGAGGTAAGAGCTTCTTATACAAACGATTCTGATATACCGCCCGCGATCTCAGCGAGATGCATTTTCTGAATGTTATATGATTTCAACCGATTTGTGTTTCGATTCAATGTTATTTGATTTCAACCGATTTGTGTTTCGATTCAACGTTGTTTTCAACCGATTTTTGTTTCGATTCTATGTTGTTTTCAACCGATTTGTGATTCGATTCAATGTTAAGTATTTGAATTCAACCGATTTTACCTACTTACGAGTAATGATGAGAGGAGAAGAATTTTTTGGGTGGAACAGCTCACTGTGTGAGAATCCTGCCATAAAGCCTCTTTTTAGGTTAATCTTTTTAGTGGATGTGTCAAAAATACCAATTTTTCTAATGGATTATGCAATTATTTATGTTTAAATAAAGAAAGGAGCTAGTACTAAATGGTGTAATGCCAACTGATCTTGGTTACAACAACAGAACATTTGGTTCACCCTGTTGATCGAATTCCTTGATTTCAAATTAGCGCTCGCTTTCCATAAAGATTCTCGAAGATGCTGTTCAACAATTTGTACCAATAATAAACTTTTTATTTCGTACTTGTTTCAAAGACATAAAATTATTCACCTAATGGTGACACTTGTAATAAAAGTCGTACGAACGTTTCGCCAATAAAACAACCAATGATCGCTATTCCGAGAACCGATCTTGGAATTTCAAAGGTATCTAATCTGAATCGTAAATGTAAAAAAACTATGCACTTTTTTTTCAAGCTGAGTACCTATTTCATCTCCATTTTAATTTCGTGGCAATGAAACAACTGCTCAATTAGATTCTTGTGGTCTGTGTCGTAACATTCCCAGAAGAGATACAATACTTCATTTACATAGGTGCTTTGAAGACCAGAAAGTAACCCGTTGAAACATTTTCAATTGAAACTGGAATTCGATCTTTTCAAGCTGAGTACCTATTTCATCTCCATTTTAATTTCGTGGCAATGAAACAACTGCTCAATTAGACTCTTGTGGTCTGTGTCGTAACATTCCCATTAACTAGTATGTCGCTCATCAGATGGGCGAGAAGAGATACAATACTTCATTTACATAGGTGCTTTGAAGACCAGAAAGTAACCCGTTGAAACATTTTCAATTGAAACACGAGTTTTTTACGGTGGAATTCGAACCCAGGTCTGCATGGAAACCAAGCACGTTACCACTGAGCTAATCATGCCCCAAATTATTTACATAGGTGCTTTGAAGACCAGAAAGTAACCCGTTGAAACACGAGTTTTTTACGGTGGAATTCGAACCCAGGTCTGCATGGAAACCAAGCACGTTACCACTGAGCTAATCATGCCCCAAATCCCAAGATATCGCTCCTCGCATTGCTTTTGGCCGTTTGAGGAAGCAAGGGCAACTATTTCAAATATGCTGAATGGAAACATAGGGGTTACCCAAGATATCGCTCCTCGCATTGCTTTTGGCCGTTTGAGGAAGCAAGGGCAACTATTTCAAATATGCTGAATGGAAACATAGGGGTTCCCGCATTGCTTTTGGCCGTTTGAGGAAGCAAGGGCAACTATTTCAAATATGCTGAATGGAAACATAGGGGTTAGGGGCTTCTCGTTTGAAAAGACGACTTACCTATCTGAATTTCGAAAAGACGTTCGGCTTTGAAGTTAATTGACAGGTCTGTTCGTCTGTCTGTGTGAGAATGAAGAATCAGTTTGGATTAATTGATCTCGGAGCGAAATAAATCGAGCGCTCGCTGTAGGGTCCTATCAATGCCATGTCCATCAGGTTGAAAACGAGAAGATTTATTGGAACAATGAGGAGTTGTTTCAACTAAAGTGAACTAACTCATTCACCTTCTCATTCTAGTTTTATTACTATAGTCTTAATAATCATGATTCTTGAAAATTTTCCTGCTGAACTAATGAAGAAATGAGGAAATTCTTTCTGTTTTTTGGGGGATGTGTCAAATTACCAGATTTTCTATTAAGTGAAGGAAAGAGTGCATTGTTTACCTACGTTTGTATTTTTTAGGAGATGCGCTATAAAACTTACCAAGTTTTTTAGTAATACAAGAAATAACTATTCTAGAAGCCAATATTTTTAGTGGATGTGCCAATTCTACCACATTTTCTAATACTCGTTACTCGTACCTACTTATTTACCTACATTTAATGTTGGATGTTCGTATGTTCTAATATTGTTATGATCAATATATTTTTAGTGGATGTGCCAAGCCTACCGCCTTCTTGCGATGTCTCTTAATACCTCCTTTGTCCTTGTTATGATTTCTTTGGCAGACAGCTTGGCGACCACAAGACATAAAATAGGAATAGGTCAGCGACGTCAAACTATAAAACCATGGAGATATGAAATCATATTCAGGTGGAAGAGCTTGGAGCTATGCTTACCCTGAGGCCGTTTAGTAAAAGCAATGACCCAATGGGTAAATACCTATGTAGATGGAGTTGTAGGATGGTAGATAGGTACACGAAATAAAGGGAATTGTCTTAGTTTGGGTTCACCCAACAATAGGTAGGTATACTTAAATATTGGAAAAATAATACCTTCTAAAAATAGACACTTACTTTACCTACCCTGGTAGAAATGACCTAGCTAGGTATTTTTTCTCGTCAAAAAATCACGTTACGTAAGACTAATATCCAAGAGATAAATACCTAATTAACCTTTACCTAGTTTGGTGATCGGTCTTTCTGTACAATTATGTTTGACAAAAGAAGAAGGAAAGAGGATATCATAAAGTATATTTTAAGAGCACCGAACGTTTTATTATAATGATTTAGATTCTTTAGAATAATATATACGTAGCTCGGTGAAATATTTGTGAAAAACTAGCTTTTTATGCGTCGATGAGCTGTGTTCTTAGGGTCTATTTGAGTCCACCTGCGGTTGGATTCTAATTAAATTATTCTCAGAACAATAGACGAGGAGTTATGGACAGAAAAAGGCTGTAGAAACTGCGTTTTTGAATCCGTGTTACTAAAAATCACATGCTAAAAGGCTGAAAAAATACCTACTTAACTCGCGGGTTTTTATGTTAGAAACTGCAGATCTGCGATAAAAATCTACATCCAGGATTCCAGGCCGTTCATTGGGATAATTGTTTGACATTGCTGAAGCTCAAAGCACCGCGCTGTTCACAATGCATCTGTTGTCTCGAGAGAGAGGAGCATAGTGTCCACCTGTCAATGAAATTACAGAAAACCTCTCAACATCAGCAAAAATCTCCTCGGACAAACAAAGGGCCCAAGAAACCAAACAATGAAAAGGAATTCCTATTTAAATTCTCACATCCCGAGATGTTCACTTACATACTTGCAATGCGAGATCCTATTGGTATTTTGTCTGGATAATGCCGAATAAGAAACAATAGAACAATATAATGCAGCACTTTGCTAGAAATTAATTAGAAGAGAATATCCTAGCTCCGAGCTTATTACCTTTGTGTTCTTCTTTTGAAAGGAAATTGTTCTCAATCCCAAACTGATGGCAGTCCTTATTTTCTATAATTTATTGGTAAAATCAAAATGAAGCTTACCTCTTCTGTGGCTCATCTTATACCTCATCACTCGAATACCTGCGTTGTCCTTATTGGATGATGTATTCTGGGTCTTTGAACGAGAGCACCTGTTAGCTGAAGCTACGTATTATTCTCCCTCTTATTTAATTATTCACTAAGCGTCTGATCCAAATCATACGTTCAGCAAATAATAAATAATGGAACCCTGTCCACTGTAAGCTTCTCAGAAAGCTCGAACTTATAGAAACTTGAGGACCGAATATCGCGACCAATTCACCAGGAGATAAAAGAATTAAGA
>NW_007379542.1:23739-48151 GCF_000475195.1 Diaphorina citri
CCTTTTTTTTTTTTTTTTTTTTTTTTTTCTAGATTTTAGACTTCAAGATTTTCACGTTCTATGCTTTTATTTTAGTGGAGATGACATTGTAGTTTTGGTGGAGACGCCTCTTTCCCGATATGATAAATAATAATAATTGTAATCCTAGAAGAAAGGAAATAGTGGAGATGACAGTTGCCCAATAAGATAAAAACATGTAATCCTATTAGAAATCAATCAACATTAGTGGAGATGAGAGTTGCACGAAACGATAAGAACGTAATCCCATTAAAAAATCAATGTTTTGGTGGAGATGACTTGTTTACCACTTATCGATTTAATCCCGAGATCTAATCCTATTGGAATTAGATGAAGATCCCAATGTATTTAGCCAGTGTCTGGTTCATTAACTCTCCACCAGATCACATGATGGATATTTGTGACGTCATGGAGGAATGTAGAGTGGTAGCAAGATTCTTCTAGATCGTTCTGCAACGCCGAGGAGAAAAACTGATGGTAACTATTAATTGCCTACTGAGAATTATGACATTTGTGACACATGTTTTGGCCGATGAAAAGTAACATTGAAAGTTTCTAAGATAAGGGCTAAATTATAGCCCAATTCTTATTGATAACAATATTGGAAGAAAGAGCTGAGGGAGAGAACGAGAGTACCTAGATATGTATTACCTAATTATTTTTAGTGGATGTGCTAAAATTTCAATGAAAACTTGAGGTAGGTAGTTCTGTTAGATGAAGACCGAGAGGATTTTTTTTTTTTTCTCCTCCTTCATAATTTCTGAGGGTTTCTAAATTAAGTATCTACTTACGAGTCACCGCCTGTATCAAGTTGAACAAACGTCAAAAATTCACCACTTCCAATCGAAAGCTCCACTTGTTGGTCTTCCCGAATATTTTATTTATTTATTTTTCTTTTCTTGGCAGAGATCGTTCTGCAACGCCGAGGAGAAAAACTGATGGTAACTATTGATTGCCTACTGAGAGTAATGACATTTGTGACACATGTTTTGGCCGATGAAATGTAACATTGAAAGTTTCTAAGATAAGGGCTAAATTATAGCCCAATTCTTATTGAAAACAATATTGGAAGAAAGAGCTGAGGGAGAGAACGAGAGTACCTAGATATTACCTAATTATTTTTAGTGGATGTGCCAAAATTTCAAAGAAAACTTGAGGTAGGTAGTTCTGTTAGATGAAGACCGAGAGGATTTTTTTTTCTCCTCCTTCATAATTTCTGAGGGTTTCTAAATTTAAGTATCTACTTACGAGTCACCGCCTGTATCAAGTTGATTAAACGTCAAAAATTCACCACTTCCAATCGAAAGCTCCACTTGTTGGTCTTCCCGAATATTTTATTTATTTATTTTTCTTTTCTTGGCACTTCCCACACGGTTCTTCACGAAATGTGTTCCGAGTACCATTTCACGAACACCGAGAGAAGATGATAAATTTCATATTTACTTTACGTTCAGATCTCAAGAGCGAGAGAGAGAGAGAGAGAGAGAGAGAGAGAGAGAGAGAGAAGGAAGGAGAGAGAGGGGTATATTCAAGGCTCGCACCTGGGCTCGCCTGAGGGTTTTTCTCGTTGAGGTCAGCCCAGCCGCTATGACTGCATTCTTCAAAACCTATGTTTGTTCTAAAGGAGCAGAAAGCGAGCCCGGCATTTCGCTTCTTCTCTCTCTCTCTCTCTCTCTCTCTCTCTCTCTCTCTCTCTCTCTCTCTCTCTCTCTCTTCTCTCTCTCTCTCTCTTTCTCTCTCTCTATCTATCTATCTATCTTTATTTATTTTTCTATCTATGTATTTCTCCATCCATCCTTCTTGAACAGGTGAATATTCAAACCATTTTCACTGATCTTCTCCTTTTCTTTCTCATTTATTTCTTCTTCTTCTTCTTCTTCTTTTTCTTGTTTCTTCTTCTTCTTCTTCTTTTTCTTGTTTCTTCTTCTTACTCCTCCTTCTTCGTTTCTTCCCTTCTTTCTCTATCTGCTGCACCATGAGTTTTCTTGTTTCTTCTTCTTCTTCTTTTTCTTGTTTCTTCTTCTTACTCCTCCTTCTTCGTTTCTTCCCTTCTTTCTCTATCTGCTGCACCATGAGTATCCCTCATCTTTCAAGTGGTGATGGTGGTAAAAACATGGCATATTCATTCTTACAGGGGAGACTTACATATGTGGCCAAATTGTAGTGAGCATTAGAGGCCAAGGTAGTAGCTTTACGCTCCGCAGTACCTGTACCTAAGAGTTTGTAGCATACTGTTCTCTTTACTCCTCCTCCTTCTTCTTCGTTTCTTCCCTTCTTTCTCTATCTGCTGCACCATGAGTATCCCTCATCTTTCAAGTGGTGATGGTAGTAAAAACATGGCATATTCATTCTTACAGGGGAGACTTATGTGGCCAAATTGTAGTGAGCATTAGAGGCCAAGGTAGTAGCTTTACGCTCCGCAGTACCTGTACCTAAGAGTTTGTAGCATACTGCCCTACCACTTCGGTATATTCGGGTTTGAATCCCAGTTGGTCAGAAAATTTGTTTGCATCGAAAGGAACGGTTGACGAAAATTCGCAACACAGCGTTCTATGACGCATGTACAAATCGCAATGGGTATTCGGGTTTGAATCCCGGTTGGTCAGAAAATTTGTTTGCATCGAAAGGAACGGTTGACGAAAATTCGCAACACAGCGTTCTATGACGTATGTACAAATCGCAATGGAATGTAGGTTGTAAATACATGGGCAATAAAAGAATTATTTAATGATTGGAAAAGAAAAAAAAAAAACACCACCAAGTCTGCAATTGGCTATTTTTAATAATAGAAAATCCGGAATTTCCAACGAACTCAAAAATATGATTACGATGAAGTACAAAAGAACACCACCAAGTCTGCAATTGGCTATTTTTAATAATAGAAAATCCGGAATTTCCAACGAACTCAAAAATATGATTACGATGAAGTACTTCAAAAATTGTTTATTTGTAAATGACAGTTCCAGGAAAGGATTGTTTTGGTGTCCGAATATAAGGTAGGTACCAAGTGCCAAACTCTAGAATTCAACCTCGGCCACTTGAAAAGAGGTAAGTTTTTAATACCTTCTGATTATCCTTCAATTCAGCGTGTAACCAGGCACGATTTTATTTTTATTTTTTCTACCTCCTCATAAATAGATAAATACACAAAAGTTAATTTTTCCTTGTATAGGTCTGAACACGTGTCCGAATATAAGGTAGGTACCAAGTGCCAAACTCTAGAATTCAACCTCGGCTACTTGAAAAGAGGTAAAGTTTTTAATACCTTCTGATTATCCTTCGATTCAGCGAGTAACCAGGCCCGATTTTATTTTTATTTTTTCTACCTCCTCATAAATAGATAAATACACAAAAGTTAATTTTTCCTTGTATAGGTCTGAACAACCTGATCTTAACGAGGCTGGTAAAAGCTGTCATCATGTAATCCAAGAGATATTTGCAGGACCCTCTGGTCTGGATGGACTGAAAAGTTTCTTGCCCTCAATTTCAATTGAAACTCTGGGACCGCTAGGACATCCCATATCAGTACCTGACAGGACGTGAAAGCTAAATTTATTGAAATTTACCATGTTCCAATTTGTTTATAACCCTATGAGAGTGCATGTAAATCTGAATTTGTAATTATTTGTTACTGAACTTTTAATAGGTATGTACATAAAACCGAGTTACCTGCCCCGTTGTCTTCTGTCTAAACCACCCCTGTTCATTTAAAAAAGGTACCTTCGTGTCTAGAGCATTTCAGATTGTGAAAACTGCCTTCATGTCTAGGACATAATACCCTAGGTCTGAACAACCAGATCTTAACGAGGCTGGTAAAAGCTGTCATGATGTAATCCAAGAGATATTTGCAGGACCCTCTGCTCTGGATGGACTGAAAAGTTTCTTGCCCTCAATTTCAATTGAAACTCTGGGACCGCTAGGATATGCCATATCGGTACCTGACAGGACGTGAAAGCTAAATTTATTGAAATTTACCATGTTCCAATTTGTTAATAACCCTATGAGAGTGCATATAAATGTGAATTTGTAATTATTTGTTACTGAACTCTTATTATGTACATAAAACCGAGTTACCTGCCCCGTTGTCCTCTGTCAAAACCACCCCTGTTCATTTAAAAAAGGTACCTTCGTGTCTAGAGCATTTCAGATTGTGAAAACTGCCTTCATGTCTAGGACATAATACCTAGGTGAAGGATGGAGAAAACCGGCGTAAAAAAACATTAGCTTCAGAGAACTGAGGTAGACGGACACGAAATAGGGTGGATTGGATATAGTTGGTCAGTGCAGTGTTAGTAACTACCTAAATAACTATTCCCTCGTTTTAAATAATGAGAAATAAAATAAATAGATAGAGCAGGAAAATCTCTTACAAATATTGTCCACCACTCAAAGTGCCCAACATATAGAGGCAGCCTTCCACAATTTTTAGGATGACCTTACACAAGCAACCAGGAATATTGAAGCTTTAAAACGAAGATTAATAACACGACCAGAGGCAGCCTTCCACAATTTTTAGGATGACCTTACACAAGCAACCAGGAATATTGAAGCTTTAAAACGAAGATTAATAACACGACCGAACATATTTATACCTTTATTGATGCCCTTACATCGTAAGTGATTTGATAATTGCGGCTCAGAGCGGGCAATAAAAATCACCGGTCACTGCCTGGGGTCGAATTGTAAGTATTCAGACCACCAGACCAGTGTAAGGCCCGCGGGACACTGGAGCTTATGGTTTAGGATGACCTTAGCATTCCTCCCTCTTTGATTGCTCATTTGGTCATTTCCCGCTTAGTGCTCGATAGGTAGGTACCTACTAAATGAGCACCTACTTGTTGTAGGTCCTTCCGATGTTTCCTCGGTTGTAGGTACATTTGCCTACCTTGACTACCTCCTAAAATGAAGGAATAACAGTGGTAATGAACTGGATTTGATTAAATTGTCATGTTTTAAAGCCTATGGGTACATCCATGAGTAATTTGAAAGGCATATACATATGTATTATATTTTTGCAGTATGATCGTTTCTCCACACAAACATATGATGACCGTTGATGATACTCTTGAACTTGACAAGAGAAAACGGTATCTATCGCCCCGTTACGTAAAATATTCAAAAATAAAAACGAAATAAAGATCAGTTCCAAATTAGCCAAATCCACCGGCATATAGTGTAAGCAGGTACAAAATTGTACCTCGGTATAATATGCGATGAACGAAAAACTACCTACTGATCCCTAACAATAAGATACTTGACCTTTGTATCTGTTGAGGGTCAGAAATTGAAGAGATCTTGTTCTCCGGGTTGTTAAAAAAATGCGCCCCCTCTTCTATTTTAGTACAATAGGTATAGGTCATATATTATAGTGATAGAGGTATATTATACAGATATATTTTTCTGCGCCCCCTCTTCTATTTTAGTACAATAGGTATAGGTCATATATTATAGTGATAGAGGTATATTATACAGATATATTTTTCGTATGGGTTTACTACTATTTTACAATGAATTTGAGAGATTATAATAATAGCTATGTTGGGTATCACACGTGTTGGTTCATATACGAAGCGACCAAGGCACCAGTGTGTCTGGTATTGTCAGGTCTCTATTCAGTTAGTGTTAAGTGTTCAAGACAAGAGTATCCATCTGCGCTAGATATTTTACGTCGAGATCTCTAACTATCTAACCTGGCTTTGGAATTTCAAGTGAATTTTTAAAGTAAATTAAAAATATATCGAAACAAACTTAATTGGCCTTAACATCAGAGTACTCCATCTTCCTTACGTGTGTTCAATTGCCGATGTCACCGGGGTTCCTTAGATAGGATCGTTTGGTACACAATGTATATTCGATGTACGGAATATGGTCCGTGTCCAGAGTCACCCTGTACATGTGATTGCTGATTGGAAACCAGTTAAGCCAGGTGTCAAAGAGTAAGGAATAAGGAGCCCTAGTCAACTTTCTCTCGGCAACTATGTACCGTGGAGAGTATATTTTAAATTAATTACCATCTCAACTAGATTTTTTGTTCGACGCCATCGCCATACCGTTTTAGGGGAAAAAATGTGCTCGTATATTTTAAATTAATTACCATCTCAACTAGATTTTTTGTTCGACGCCATCGCCATACCGTTTTAGGGGAAAAAATGTGAGAAAATGACGTCAAGTGGTTTGGTTGCTACTGATAATTATTTGGATTTTAAGAACTACAAGAAGACGTTAAACATATTGGGAAGTTATCACCTAATGTAAGGTGTAGGTATTTCGTTAATTGTTAGGATTCGGCCAGAAAAACCTTTTTCCACTTTTCAATTCAGTCATGCCTTAACAAAAAAATGTACTGTGAATAAAATAGTTTTATTTTATCAAGTCTTTTTATTTTTTTAATCAGTTCACAAACGAATTTTTACTTTTAAAAATAATAATAATTTTACAATAATTATTTGATTTTATTTAAATCAGCATTTTATTTAAAGTAGATTTAGTAGATAATATTTCCTTAGATAGATGAGCGCTCACTTTACTGTGGTGATTTTAGTTGTAAATATTAGTGCCCTGTTTTATGCCCAAGCTTTACAACTCTGCTTCTGCTGATGACAGTTGTATATTTACAACTTTGTCCTCCACACAATGATCTTACGGATTTATTTATCAGGTAAAAAAAACAACGCTATTTTAATAGTCTGTATTTGAATTTTAATGTTAAAGTTTGCCAATAACAAGGTCTTTATTTAAACTTTCTTCTACAACGCTATTTTAATAGTCTGTATTTGAATTTTAATGTTAAAGTTTGCCAATAACAAGGTCTTTATTTAAACTTTCTTCTGCATAGCCGTCTTGAGAGAACCTATACCTATGGCAGAACGGTGAATGAGGCTTTGCCTAACCCTCAGGGTGTTACACACTTCGAAAAATTACAAGTGGAGTTTCATAACCTTACACTTGCATAGATATATTTAGGTACCTGCTAGCTACCACTTGGTTTATATCTTGATTCTTGGATCACTTTATCTCTCGAATCTATAACCACTTGCGGATTCGTCGAAACCTAGAATATGCTTAGCCTAATCAAACTTGAAATAGGTAACCATTATGTTTGTGGTAGCATTTCGTTAGCTATTGGTTGGTTTAGCTATCAAGTTATTGTAGACATTTGTTACCATCTCTAGAACTTACCTAATAACTACAACATATAACTAACTTGTGTACCTACTACCGATGTAATGTAACTTATGTACCTACTACCGATGTACGGATGTAACTTATGTACCTACTACCGATGTAATGTAACTTATGTACCTACTACCGATGTAACTTATGTACCTACTACCGATGTACGGATGTAACTTATGTACCTACTACCGATGTAACTTATGTACCTACGAACGGATACCTATTTCAAAATTTTGCTGACGTAAACAGTAAAAAAACGCGTACCTACTGTCTTCTTTCTGCCACTCTTTCCACCTAAATAAAGCGGACTACCTAACTCGAAAAATTCGAGGGTTGATAGTTAGGCGATGGCCAAATATAATAACCAAAACACTTCGCTAGAGATACTGACTTGGATCTTTTCATCCACCAAAAGCCGATCGGTCACTCTTCATCAGATACCATTTAGGAGAAAAGCTAAACACGTCAAAAATCCAGCACGATTTTCGTGATGAATATTAGCTGATAGTTCCCGTATTCATATTGGAGGTGATAACTCCTATCACCACTCCTAACACACTTAGATAAAAGTTTGTTTATTGTTTTCGTTGTTTTGACAAAAAGCTCCAAAGTAAAAATCTTAAACGTGTACTGTCTTCTTTCTGCCACTTTTTCCACCTAAATAAAGCGGAATAACTGGAAAAATTCGAGGGTTGATAGTTAGGCGATGGCCAAATATAATGACCAAAACACTTCGCTAGACATTCTGACTTGGATCTTTTCAACCACCAAAAGCCGATCGGTCACTCTTCGTCAGATAGCATTTAGGAGAAAAGCTAAACACTCACGTCAAAAATCCAGCACGATTTTCGTGATGAATATCAGCTGATAGTTCCCGTATTTCTATTGGAGGTGATAACTCCTATCACCACTCCTAACACACTTAGATAAAAGTTTGTTTATTGTTTTCGTTGTTTTGACAAAAAGCTCCAGGTTCGAGAGTTCAGCACACTTGCAACTCATCGTTGGGAAATGTGAACTTTATTCCCGACGTGACTAATTCTATGAAATTGCTAGGTACTTACAGTTACTAAGAAGTACAGGTACCTTTTGGGTCACTACTGTTAGGCTACGGCCCACCTAAGTTATTTTGCCACTCTGTGGTTAGTGTATTGTTCTTAGGTTCATCTTTAGACGTTAGACGTCCCTAGATAGCTCAGAATGTTGGGTATCATCCACTCGTCCCAGGTACTCTACACTGAAGTTAATGATCACCAAAAGCCGTTTTTCGGGAATTCATGATCGTCCTTGTTATAATAATTAAAGATCTTTCTCAGATCGAAAGCATACCATAATATTGAACTCTTATACCCTGTAACTTTTAGCTGTACCTTGTACCTACAGTAACGTCTTCTAAACTTCTAAGTTCCAAGAAGTACAAGATTCCATCTGATGAACGATTACATCTTCCATCCTGTATATTAGGATCGTCAAACCCTTCCACCCAGTATACGGACGGATCTTAGGTTCATCTTTAGACTTTAGACGTCCCTAGATAGCTCAGAATGTTGGGTATCATCCACTCGTCCCTAGTACTCTACACTGAAGTTAATGATCACCAAAAGCCGTTTTTTTTTTGGGGAATGCATGCTCGTCCTTGTTATAATAATTAAAGATCTTTCTCAGATCGAAAGCATACCATACATTGAACTCTTATACCCTGTAACTTTTAGCTGTACCTTGTACCTACAATAACGTCTTCTAAACTTCTAAGTTCTAAGAAGTACAAGATTCCATCTGATGAACGATTACATCTTCCATCCTGTATATTAGGATCGTCAAACCCTTCCACCCAGTATACGGACGATCCCGTGTCGTCAAGTAGTCTGGGGATTTTCTGTGTCGAGTTTTCTGAAAAGATAACAACTAGCGGTGAGGAAGGGAGAGCGAAGATAACACCCATAGTAAACATCAGACAGAGATAAGAGGAAAAAGCAAACAGCGAGTATAAATATCAGAATAGTACCTACTAATATGTATAGTAGTGTCGAAAAATCAAACATAGCTAGTACCTATAAATATCAGTATAGTACTACTAATACGTATACTAGTGTCGAAAAATCAAACATAGCTAGTATAAATATCAGAATAGTACCTACTAATACGTATACTAGTGTCGAAAAATCAAACATACATAGCTAGTATAAATATCAGAATAGTACCTACTAATACGTATACTAGTGTCGAAAAATCAAACATAGCTAGTATATATATCAGAATAGTACCTACTAATACGTATACTAGTGTCGAAAAATCAAACATAGCTAGTATAAATATCAGAATAGTACCTGATTCAGCGAGTAACCAGGCCCGATTTTATTTTTCTTTTTTCTACCTCCTCATAAATAGATAAAGTCACAAAAGTTAATTTTTCCTCGTATAGGTCTGAACAACCTGATCTTAACGAGGCTGGTAAAAGCTGTCATGATGTAATTCAAGAGATATTGGCAGGACCCTCTGGTCTGGATGGACTGAAAAGTTTCTACTGGTAAAAGCTGATATGATGTAATCCAAGAGATATTTGCAGAACCCTCTGGTCTGGATGGACTGAAAAGTTTCTTGCCCTCAATTTCAATTGAAACTCTGGGACCGCTAGGATATGCCATATCGGTACCTGACAGGACGTGAAAGCTAAATTTATTGAAATTTAACATGTTCCAATTTGTTTATAACCCTATGAGAGTGGATATAAATCTGAATTTGTAATAATTATTTGTTACTGAACTTTTAATATAATGTACATAAAACCGAGTTACCTGCCCCGTTGTCCTCTGTCAAAATCACCCCTGTTCATTTAAAAAAGGTACCTTCGTGTCTAGAGCATTTCAGATTGTGAAAACTGCCTTCATGTCTAGGACATAATACCTAGGTGTAGGATGGAGAAAACCGGCGTAAAAAACATTTGCTTCAGAGAACTGAGGTAGACGGACACGAAATAGGGTGGATTGGATATAGTTGGTCAGTGCAGTGTTAGTAACTACCTAAATAACTATTCCCTCGTTTTAAATAATGAGAAATAAAATAAATAAATAGAGCAGGAAAATCTCTTACAAATCTTGTCCACCACTCAAAGTGCCCAACAAATAGAGGCAGCCTTCCACAATTTTTAGGATGACCTTACACAAGCAACCAGGAATATTGAAGCTTTAAAACGAAGATTAATAACACGACTAAATTTATTGAAATTTACCATGTTCCAATTTGTTTATAACCCTATGAAAGTGCATATAAATCTGAATTTGTAATTATTTGTTACTGAACTCTTATTATGTACATAAAATCGAGTTACCTGCCCCATTGTCCTCTGTCAAAACCACCCCTGTTCATTTAAAAAAGGTACCTTCGTGTCTAGAGCATTTCAGATTGTGAAAACTGCCTTCATGTCTAGGACATAATACCTAGGTGTAGGATGGAGAAAACCGGCGTAAAAAAACATTAGCTTCAGAGAACTGAGATAGACGGTCACGAAAAAGGGTGGATTGGATATAGATGGTCAGTGCAGTGTTAGTAACTAACTAAAACACTATTAGAATAGCTGAGTTCAATTAAAGTTGTGGATAAAGCTCGTTTTAAATAATGAGAAATAAAATAAATAGATAGAGCAGGAAAATCTCTTACAAATATTGTCCATCAGGCAAAGGTAACAGGTAGTGTTTACACAATTTTTAGGATGACCTTACACAAGCAACCAGGAATATTGAAGCTTTAAAACGAAGATTAATAACACGACCGATCATATTTATATTAAAACCGGGCCACATCACTCCCTTTTCGCAAATTTCAAATTAAAGGGAAGCAGGATACAGAAGAAAATAAAAGATGTCCACAATAATGCCTCTCGACACACAATTCGAGGGCCTCTTCAACCAGAAGTTGAGGAACGGGCAGGTAAAATGGTTGGATATGCCAGTTCGGTGCAAGCCTACAATGGCACGAGATCAGGATCAAAAGAGAATATAAAATGGAAAAAGTTCTAGCGATATTAGGGTTGGTGTTTTGAGATTATCACTTACACTGCTAATAATAATATAATTGACCTATCATGAAGTGATCGATCAAATATAATCACATAATAAGACAGTGATCTGTGGTAAGCATCAACCGTACTGAAATGATATCTTTCAAAGATCTTGTACAGAACTATTCCAACATTTCGAGGTTCTTCGTCTGTCTTTCGTATCAGAAATAGAGGATAACTCTTGATCCCATTCTTGAAACTGTGTAGGTATGCACTATTGACTCTAATGAAACAAACCTATTTCCAATGGCATCCTACTTGCGAGTCATATTGTGCCGAAGTAAATGAAGTTTTCAGAAAGACCGATATTATCTTGTACTACCTACATGTGAATAGTTATATGGAATAAAATAATCTACAATCTCAGTATAAACCCATGTCTATACGCGGAACTAGTGTATTTTTATTTTTTTCTTGGATAATTTCGCAAAAATAAAACGCAATAGAAATAATGAAACTGCTGGCACTCAACATTTCTTGAAATTTGACCCGAAATAAATCTGCCCTGTAAGCCCTGATGGTGGTGATCCCCTCCCATTTTTGTTGTGGTTAATGGTTAATCCCTATTCCTTATGTCCCTGTCACAATGTCTGGTTATCGATTGAGGTTTTTGGAAGTTGCATTGTAATTCTTGGATTTCACTTGGGAAGTCCACCACTAGAGTTAATTTTTGATGTTCACTATCTATGTATCTAGGTATGTCCCTAAGCACAAGCAAAACGCTTTTCTGAAAATCCAACACAAATACCTATAGGTATGAAGGTATTACCATTGTAGGACCATGCTGCCGTTTGAAAATGTACCAAACATGCGAATTCTGACATATTAGGAGAACTAAAGGTATTACCATTGTAGGACCATGCTGCCGTTTGAAAATGTACCAAACATGCGAATTCTGACATATTAGGAGAACTATAGGAATGTAGGTATTACCGTTTACCATTATAGGACCATGCAGCCGTTTGAAAATGTGCGAATTCTGACATATTAGGAGAACTACTTGAGATTCTTCTAAGGAACACAGGTGTGCTAGTAGGAAATTTTACGTTCAACTTGGATCCTCAATACCATAACCATAATCAGTAAACTTGACTCCTTTGAAGTATGAAGAACCAAGGTATCTTAGTACGGGGCTAGAAATTTGTCCAGGAAATATGAAGTACCCAGGTAGTTATTGTTAAAACCGGGTACAGGCTTACAGGGCAAGAAGCTTGGTGACTTCGTATTTCTCCTGTACCTACCTCCCTACCTAGCTACTAGATCAAAAGCATGGTTAGGTATTGTAGACAACTAAACTTTTGAAAATGTATCATCCTAGCCCATTACTAGACGAAGTAAAGGATTAATACATCTCAGATGAGCTCAGAGACATTACAGTATAAATTACGCGCAAAACTTTGTTAATAAAAATGTGGGAGAGATACAGAAGAAAATAAAAGATGTCCACAATAATGCCTCTCGACACACAATTCGAGGACCTCTTCAACCAGAAGTTGAGGAACGGGCAGGTAAAATGGTTGGATATGCCAGTTCGGTGCAATTTTGCCACTCTGTGGATTGATATTAGGTTCATCTTTAGACTTTAGACGTCCCTAGATAGCTCAGAATGTTGGGTATCATCCACTCGTCCCAGGTACTCTACACTGAAGTTAATGATCACCAAAAGCCAGATATTAGGGTTGGTGTTTTGAGATTATCACTTACACTGCTAATAATATTTGATCTATCATGATCACAAATATAATCACATAATAAGATTAGGACAGTGATCTGTGGTAAGCATCAACCGTACTGAAATGATATCTTTCAAAGATCTTGTACAGAGTGATAGATCAAATATAATCACATAATAAGATTAGGACAGTGATCTGTGGTAAGCATCAACCGTACTGAAATGATATCTTTCAAAGATCTTGTACAGCAGGACGAATCGACAGTTCACACTGACAAACATAGCTATTGCTAGTATTGATATCAGAATACTCGTACCTACTAATTCTTTTCTATATTAGAGCCAAAAACGAGACAGTTCCTGTCATTTCAATATTCGACAGTTAACAGTGTTCTTTGGAGAACTGATTTTGCGACCTCTACTTCTGTGACATAAATTTCTCATTTTAGGTGAATTTTCAAAACTAGAGGATCACGTAACCTTTAGCTAGCGAACTAGGTCGGTATATATACCATAAGGGCAGTGGTCCTCAACCAATTAGGTCTTATGGCATCATCAGAGCCAGGAGAATTGAAATCTAAATGGGGGAAACCCAATATTAGAGAGTGTCCTCGGAACTCCGGTTGAAAATCACTCAAATGAGGAATAGACTGACAGAGTACTCCACCTTCCTTACGTGTGTTCAATTACCGATATCACCGGGGTTCCTTAGATAGGATCGTTTGGTACACACTGTATATTCGATGTACCGAATATGGTCCGTGTCCGGAGTCACCCTGTACATGTGATTGCTGATTGGAAACCAGTTAAGCCAGGTGTCAAAGAGTAAGGAATAAGGAGCCCTAGTCAACTTTCTGCAAGTTTTATTCTAATTTTATCCACCGCACTATTTAGACCAGGTCCTCGGCAACTATGTATCGTGGAGAGTAGCCTAATCAAACTTGAAATAGGTAACCATTATGTTTGTGGTAGCATTTCGTTAGCTATTGGTTGGTTTAGGTATCAAGTTATTGTAGACATTTGTTACCATCTCTAGAACTTACCTAATAACTCAACCTACCTATAACTAACTTATGTACCTACTACCGATGTAACTTATGTACCTACTACCGATGTAACTTATGTACCCACTACCCATGTACCGATGTAACTTATGTACCTACTACCGATGTAACTTATGTACCCACTACCGATGTACCGATGTAACTTATGTACCTACTACCGATGTACCGATGTAACTTATGTACCTACTACCGATGTACCGATGTAACTTATGTACCTACTACCGATGTACCGAAGTAACTTATGTACCTACTACCGATGTACCGAAGTAACTTATGTACCTACTACCGATGTAACTTATGTACCTACCTACTACCGATGTACCGAAGTAACTTATGTACCTACCTACTACCGATGTACCGAAGTAACTTATGTACCTACTACCGATGTAACTCATGTACCTACTACCGATGTACCGATGTAACTCATGTACCTACTACCGATGTAACTTATGTACCTACTACCGATGTACCGATGTAACTTATGTACCTACTACCGATGTACCGATGTAACTTATTTTTCGGGAATTCATGAACGTCCTTATTATAATAATTAAAGATCTTTCTCAGATCGAAAGCATACCATACATTGAACTCTTATACCCTGTAACTTTTATCTGTACCTTGTACCTACAGTAACGTCTTCTAAACTTCTAAGTTCCAAGAAGTACAAGTGTACAAGATTCCATCTGATGAACGATTACATCTTCCATCCTGTATATTAGGATCGTCAAACCCTTCCACCCAGTATACGGACGATCCCAGAAGTTATCACCTAACGTAAGGTGTAGGTATTTCGTTCATTGTTAGGATTCGGCCAGAAAAACCTTTTTCCACTTTTCAATTCAGTCATTGTCTCTCCACACAAGGTGTAAGTCTCCAGCCAATCTCTCCTCAAATGCATTTACTAAATCTTCATTTCTGATAGTGAAATATCCACCTGCCTATTACTATAATCTTCAACTCCTACACAAAATCGGCACAAAGGTTAACCTAGAAGGGCCCAAATTATAAATTACAAAATCCGCAAAAAATAACTGTGTAAAAATGCCCAAAATGTAATTTAGGTTTTACATAAATCAAGAAGAAATGCTTTTTTGTTGCTTTTGATTACTCGCACGGTGAGAAAAGAGGATTAAAAAGAAAGCAACTACCTATCTGAAAGATACGAAAGCAGTGTCAAGTACCTACCTTTTGTAAGATACTTGTAAGGTTTTAATAAGATTGAATTTTCTCAGGTATTGAATTCGGCCGAGAAATTCACACACAGTTGACTCTACCTCTCTCCATGGGGAACAAACGTCTCATAGCTTGCTCGAAAACTTGTATTTGCTCCCCAACCATCAAGGAATTTTCTTTTTTTACCAGGGAATTTTCAACCCTTGAATAATTTTCTTAGTAGTAACAGTAGGTAGGTAGCCTAATTAGGCACGTATAGGAATAGATTTAATTTGACTGGTCACCTAATTATTCATGATCCAAAAAATATGATTTATGCTACTTCCTAAGTGCTCTTGCCACTGTGACCCGAACCTATTGAAGTAAGTTACGGTTAAATCTATCCATGATAAGTTCCCTACTTTCCCTGAAGGGAGCAAGGAGGACGTAAGAAAAATTAAATAATACAGGTCAGCACACGTCGTGCTGGTATATTAAACCCAAAGTTCCTCATTCGATTCCCCGCACTCCAAGTTCCTACCAGCTCCCTTGAACGGAACTCCATACACAACCCCAGCAAGTGGGGAAGTTATAAACGTAGAGATAAAATCGACCCTTTTTAATATAAAATGCATTAGATATCTTTCGAGTGTCAAATTGCATGACCAAAGAAAATAACACCCCCTCGTAAAATCTGATAGGGATCTTCCAGTAATGATAGTGCTTTGACTATAGTGGGAACTAGGAAGTAGTTAGGTTCTTACCTACCATTTCATTGTGAGTGGGACAGTGACAAACGTTTTCACAATGCGTAAGATCTGGTGTTGAAAGTACTCAAGTATCTCTTACAAATTAGTAGGTGGTAACAGGAAAAATTGTACCAAAATTATGTAGGTACCTATTTAGAACAGCTGGTATCTAGTTTGGGTATTCCGTCCAAAAGCGAAGAGTAGGTATCGGTAAATCCTATATTAGGTCTTCCAAGTAAATGAATATGTGGCGCTCACAACAACACTCAACACAAATAAAATCTTACATAGAAAACGCAGGTTCTCGTTTCTCCACAATTTCCATCTCTGAAAATTGGTTTTATCTTTGACGAGTATGAGGTGGTAACAGGAAAAATTGTACCAAAATTATGTAGGTAGGTACCTATTTAGAACAGCTGGTATCTAGTTTGGGTATTCCGTCCAAAAGCGAAGAGTAGGTATCGGTAAAGCTTGAATAACTGAATGCCAATATGAGAGTAATCCCGCTGATTCTTTCATGTTCCTAGACCAAGTTATGACATTACCTAATCCTGCTTAACTGTTGACTTCAATTGAATCATTAGTTGCTACCTCTAATGTGACTCATCTGAGTAAATGATAGGCATATAAGTGACCTGAACAGAACTGAATTTCGGGTAAATTACACCTCTTCCACCAAATCTTCAAGAGAAAGCTGCTCCCGATTAAATATAAGTGACCTGAACAGAACTGAATTTCGGGTAAATTACACCTCTTCCACCAAATCTTCAAGAGAAAGCTGCTCCCGATTATAAAATAATGATAGGGTCATTATTGAATAAATTAATTGATCTAGGTACATGTTTTTTTTGTGATTCACTGCTCCAATGTTTACAAGAAAGTTGCAGGGAAATCAAGACTGAGTCATTCTGCATTCCATCGAATAAGAAACGTTAGATTTTATGTAGATTACATATAAGTGACCTGAACAGAACTGAATTTCGGGTAAATTACACCTCTTCCACCAAATCTTCAAGAGAAAGCTGCTCCCGATTATAAAATCTACCAAAACCATCACCAAGTTCATAAGAAACCTATAAATTTCCTGTAGGTCTTCAACAACTTGTATTTCGAATCTCCATTGCTGATGGTGTGATGAACCAAGATAATAACGAGTGCCAAATTCTTCAAGTCAGATGGACGTAAGTGATCGTGTCATCTTGGTCTTTTTTGGCATCTAAAAAGCTACATAGGCAATTCACACAGTCTGTATGGGTATTTATTGTACTTATCTACTTGCGTACGTATTACCTACCTACCTACCTACTTACTTCAGTTTCTATTTCTATCCCTATCAAGTTCAAATGAAACGTAATAACGAGTGCCAAATTCTTCAAGTCAGATGGACGTAAGTGATCGTGTCATCTTGGTCTTTTTTGGCATCTAACAAGCTACATAGGCAGGACGAATCGACAGTTCACACTGACAAACATACATAGCTATGGCTAGTATTTAGTATTGATATCAGAATACTAGTACCTACTAATTATTTTCTACAGGTATTAGTTCCAAAAACGAGACAGTTCCTGTCATTTCAATATTCGACAGTTAACAGTGTTCTTTGGAGAACTGATTTTCCGACCTCTACTTCTGTGACATAAATTTTTAGGTGAATTTTCAAAACTAGAGGATCACGTAACCTTTAGCTAGCGAACTAGGTATACCATAAGGGCAGTGGTCCTCAACCAATTAGTTCTTATGGCACCATCAGAGCCAGAAGGTATACCATAAGGGCAGTGGTCCTCAACCAATTAGTTCTTATGGCACCATCAGAGCCAGAAGAATTGAAATCTAAATGGGGGAAACCCAAGATTAGAGAGTGTCCTCGGAACTCCGGTTGAAAATCACTCAAATGAGGAATAGACTGACAGAGTACTCCATCTTCCTCACGTGTGTTCAATTACCGATCTCACCGGGGTTCCTTAGATAGGATCATTTGATACACACTGTATTTTCGATGTACCGAATATGGTCCGTGTCCGGAGTCACCCTGTTCATGTGATTGCTGATTGGAAACCAGTTAAGCCAGGTGTCAAAGAGTAAGGAATAAGGAGCCCTAGTCAACTTTCTGCAAGTTTTATTCTAATTTTATCCACCGCACTATTTAGACAGGGCCTCGTTTCATCAAACTATTGTATTACAAGACTTGTAATACAGGCAATTTAATTTACAAGCCAGAAGTATTCTAATCTGTGTCAAAACCGGGCCACATCACTCCCTTTTCGCAAATTTCAAATGAAGGGAAGCAGGATACAGAAGAAAATAAAAGATGTCCACAATATGCCTCTCGACACACAATTCGAGGACCTCTTCAACCAGAAGTTGAGGAACGGGCAGGTAAAATGGTTGGATATGCCAGTTCGGTGCAAGCCTACAATGGCACGAGATCAGGATCAAAAGAGAATATAAAATGGAAAAAGTTCTAGCGATATTAGGGTTGGTGTTTTGAGATTATCACTTACACTGCTAATAATAATATAATTGACCTATCATGAAGTGATCGATCAAATATAATCACATAATAAGACAGTGATCTGTGGTAAGCATCAACCGTACTGAAATGATATCTTTCAAAGATCTTGTACAGAACTATTCCAACATTTCGAGGTTCTTCGTCTGTCTTTCGTATCAGAAATAGAGGATAACTCTTGATCCCATTCTTGAAACTGTGTAGGTATGCACTATTGATCAGTTTATGTCAGAGTCATGAAGTAACATCGATGTATCACCAACAATAACTGTGAAGTAGGGTATGAAAAACCAACAATAACAGCCAAAGGATCCAAGTACTAAAGGACCGAACAAGACACTCTACCTCAAAGAATCGAACCAAGTAGGGAAGGAAAGAAAGACAGAAAGATGTTCTTAACCTCTGTGAAGCGAACACCTGGTTGAATAGCTAGAGATAGAGGAATAACATAACAAGTAACAAGTCTATAGATATAGCAGTGAATAGAAAGTACCTTGGCAGACAGCTTGTCGCCGGAGAATAACCTACCTATATGGTAAGAAGCAAGAATTGGATGATGGTTTCAAATATAATAATGCTTTATCCATGTGTGTGTTGTGTGCCTTGTACTTCCTCCTTGATGAAATCTGATACCATTCACTTAGACCAACTATGCTAGAAGGAAGACCTTAGAAACAACTGCTTCTTTTGCTTGCTGTTGAGCTCATCCGTTTGTAGGGCCCTTTACGGTGTTCTGAAGCGATAAACCCCAATTAGATATTGAAAATAGCTGCTTTATATAATGGCGATTGTTTTCAGTCTGTATTGGGGCCCTGTGTTTTCAGACAGTCTTGTCCATCTAAGTTAGGTACATGCTGAGGTTTGGTAGAGAAGGATGTAGATAATACAGGTTCTGTCGCATGCCAAGGGAATTGTCGCCGCCGGAAGTTTTTTCCTCCCGTTTAGTTCAAATTGAAAATCCCAAGAAGCAACATCCACACAGGAATGAAACTTTAGAAACTTCAAGCCATGATCAAAAGCATGGTTAGGTATTGTAGACAACTAGACTTTTGAAAATGTATCATCCTAGCCCATTACTAGATGAAGTAAAGGATTAATACATCTCAGATGAGCTCAGAGACATTACAGTACAAATTACGCGCAAAACTTTGTTAATAAAAATGTGGGAGAGAGTTTTGAGCGATATGTTTGTTGGTCATCAGAATAGAGATGTATTAGTTATTAGAATTTACATATTTTAAGATTCAAGATAATGATTGATAGATTATTAATAAACACCTGTTATCTGTTATAAATAACTCAGGCTGCATAATCATAATCTCCAATCTTCCCTGACTTACACCCTGTTCTCTTTTCTGTTTCAGTGACCAATATTGATAAGCGGTTTAAATATTTGAACAAATTCCGACTACACTTTGACGTGACAAGTTACATAAGTCTGCATTACCCCAGAAATCCAATGTTTTTGCCAGCAGTTCTGTCAATTTGTCTTTTCACACCACGTTGGTGGTTACACAATGTGAACGGAGCTTCAGTAAGCGCTAACGCTAATCGTAGAATTCCAGCACACCGCCTACCCCTTACATAAAAGTTCTCTCTAGGTTCTAAGTGCTGACGAGAGTAGATTTGACCAGGCAGCTGATTACTAACGAGTACAGTCATCGTTCCCCCTCCCCCCTCGAAACAATTGATGATTATGACACTAATTTATGAAACTCTGACTCAACCAGCGGAGGATGGAAGGAGTCACCAGCGGGCTTGGATTGGTCATAGGTCAAAGATGTGCGTAGCATCGAGGAAACTTCGGAAGTCTTGTATCCCGAAAACTGGAGCAAAACTTTTTTAATTTTTTTTTTTTTAAGATTTGACAGAGGAAACTCTAACAACGACTTGTATCATTTTGGGAGCCAACATACAATATTTCCTTTTGAAGACGTTTCTATTTTTTTTTTAAGATTTGACAGAGGAAACTCTAACAACGACTTGTATCATTTTGGGAGCCAACATACAATATTTCCTTTTGAAGACGTTTCATGGAGGATGCTCTAACAACGGAGGTCTTATCGTCCCGAAATCAAAGAGAGAAAAACAGGACACGAGAAAGCCAGGAGTTCCGAGAATGAATCTTATCTATTTAGGATAAAGTTAAGGCGGGAAATCGAACCTGGGAAGATGCGTTAGCCTTCAAACTAACTAGGCTGACAGCATACCATTGTGATCTCGTTTCGTCACCCACACAGCCTTGTTTCGTCACCAACACAGCCTCGTTTCGTCACCAACACAGCCTCGTTCCGTCACCAACACAGCCTCGTTCCGTCACCAACACAGCCTCGTTCCGTCACCAACACAGCCTCGTTCTGTCACCAACACAGCCTCGTTCCGTCACCAACACAGCCTCCACTGAGGAGCTGAGTGTGTAAACCCAGGGATGCGTGGGTGAGGATTGTATATTTTGTAACATGAGTGTTAATCAACGCTACTCTTACTAGACTGCAGGACAGCAAACTTGACATAATTAATTCAGGACGTAAGGTTCCTAGGCTCACTAAAATAGGGTTAACCCAGAGAAGTTGATACATACTTTTCCGAGGGACTCCGGCAAGGTTTCGTCAGGGGTCCCCTGGGTCAAAAAATTTGGAATGGATGCTCCGAATTATAGGGTAGAACCTTCGGGAATCTCAATGTGTCAATGTGGGGTCCCTGATTGGCCGGATCCCCAAAACCCCAAACCTATGAAAATGACAGAGACTCTATATCATTTTCATTGGTTTGGTTTCGCAGCCGACGACGCGCTTCTCAAAGGCGCGCGTCTACGCGTCCAATGTAAGACGGGCCCTAATCTGAGCGCACGACAGTTGGTACGTACGCCAGGCTAAGTTTTGAATCTACCGTTTTCTTGTGACGCCCGACGTCATAAATTTATGACGCTGATAAGGGCTATCATCGAGCCACGAGTAATGTCAACAGATCTGCCACACCCCTAGCCCATACCCATGTGTTATCCAAGATTGAACCAACGTATACCTACAACCTAGTGAGGTAAAAATAGATAAATAATTAAGAAAATTGAAGATCTCTTAGCATTCTACATTCCACTCCTACCCACAGATATCTTGTGTGGTGTTGAAATAAAAATACAAATTTCATATATTCCAGTCACTCACCACTTTTAACAGCAATGATAATCATAATAATCAATATTTTCTTTAAATGGGAATAATAATAAATATTTTCACCACATAAATAAAAGAATAAATAAACACTGCGGATTCTCCATTATTCTAGGTTGACAATTTATAACTTTATATTGTAAATTACGTCTATAAATTACAGTGTATTATATTTTTCAAAAAGTGTACAAAGTAAATTCTTCTCGAGAACTTTGTAAATTTATTATACAATATAAATTGTAAATAAATTATATAATAAAAAAATTGAATACCAATATCCATGATAGAAAACATCGGTTTTTCTTTTCAGTATTGACCTACGTCACAATCGACTTCTTTCACAGGCTTTGAATTGCTGCTTTAAGACTGGTTGATGTGGTTCGAGGAGACACATTGTTGCCAACTTATGTCTCAACCAGTTCCTCCTATAGCTACCTAGTACGTTACTATTTTGTTTGCATTACAATTGGCAGAGACCAACTTCGAACTCTTGACGTTCGCACGCCTTCCAGAAACACAAATTTGAGTAGTTTGTGGTATGAGGGTGGTTAGGCCAGCCACTCACCGTCAGGTACACCTGATCAGGTCCGCCGGTCAGGTCTACCTGATAGTGAGTGACTGGCTACTTTTAAATTGACGTAAAATCTAAAGAAGTACTTGTTTTTTATGAACACAAAAAGCCCAAAGTGGCTCAGGTGGTAGGCAACCCTAACCTGGAGGGAAAATGCTGTTCGAATACCCATTTTTTTAAGTCTGCAAAAGTTTACCTGTCCGATGAGATATTTGAGAGTCTCCCACGGGATTCTCATGATGTCCTCATTCTTATCCAGGAGTCTGGATAGATAGGTGTCGATAATTGGGTCAGTCCACTTAGTATGCTCCAGTAATTGGCACCCTTTGGTAATACATAATTCTATTCTATGGATCTTCTACAGAAATAAAGGTCTACAAAAGTTTACCTGTCCGATGAGATATTTCAGAGTCTCCCACGGGATTCTCATGATGTCCTCATTCTTATCCAGGAGTCTGGATAGATAGGTGTCGATAATTGGGTCAGTCCACTTAGTATGCTCCAGTAATTGGCACCCTTTGATATTACATAATTCTATTCTATAGATCTTCTACAGAAATAAAGGTCTGCAAAAGTTTACCTGTCCGATGAGATATTTCAGAGTCTCCCACGGGATTCTCATGATGTCCTCATTCTTATCCAGGAGTCTGGATAGATAGGTGTCGATAATTTGAACACACACGGTAAAATCACACTCGGAGTAATCGTACGATATATTCCAGCCTATCTTATCATACTTGCGGCGTTCCTGAGGAATGAACAAGAAAAAGAAGATTGAATCAGTAAGTAGAACTATAGAAATATGGTTGAATTAGTAAGTAGAACTATAGAAATATGGAAGAATATAATATCTTACTTGCGCCGTTCCTGGGAATGGAATAAGAAAAAGAGGATTGGATTAGTAAGTAGAAGGTAGAACTCCAGTAAATTTGAAGAATACAATATCTCTAGTAGCGCTGCCAAACAGTGACTTGGCGTTGCGGAGCACTACCGCGCTCCTTTATAACATTTACAAGCGTGTGAGAGTTTGGTAGGAGATTTATACCTACATATGTACAAAATTTACAAAAATAAATTTCAAACTGGTATCCGTAACAGAGTAATAGGGAAAAGCATTGAGAGAATAGAATATACCTTGTTTATCCTGATCGAATGAGACTAAAAAGTCCGTTTACCCCCGCAGTCTAAACAAGGTCTCGCGTATTTTATATGTTTAAAAACATAGTAACTACATAATGTTACATCAGAAGACCTTGCTTAATTTAAAATAATAATAAGAGACAATAAGAATCCCTAACAGCGCCACACGATCTGTTTTCTCCGTCAAGAGGTTTCCGTAAAGTCCAAGACAACATGGCCCTCAAGACGGCTGACTCCAAGTTGTGTCAACTACGACTGTTCAAAATTTCCAACCCACCTATCCTTTGGAACATTGTTTGTTCCCGGATAGATGGGCAGTGTGTGCCGTTCTTGTATGAATGTGAAAATAAAGGCCATAGTAGTGCTTATTTATACTGCTCGCATAGGACTGAAAAGTCCCTTTACTCCAGCAGTAGGCTACTACTATTATTGTGGTCAAATTCTCAAATTATATTGAGGATAAAATTCCATACCTCGGCTGGGATTGAACATTGAACCCACGCCCTCCTGTTTACCAGGCGAGCGCCTTGACCACTACACCACCGAGGCAGGTTGCGCCTTGACCACTATACCACCGAGGCAATGGCTATTTTGAATGGCTATTTTGAAAAGTAACTCAGCCTCTTGAGGACAAATTGCTTAACTGGTCTGAATTCTGAATTCCAGCGAAACGGTACAACCCCCATTGATCCTTGACCTTGATAGAATGAATACCATGATTCGTCTTTGTCTTACCTATACCTACATTTTTCATTTGTCTTGGACATTTTTCCGCACAAAGGAGACGAAGGTAACTTATAAATCTAATAATAGTAGGTAGGGAATTTATATACTCGTACCTACTACCTACATTTTTCATTTGTCTTGGACATTTTTCCGCACAAAGGAGACGAAGGTAACTTATAAATCTAATAATAGTAGGTAGGGAATTACCTACCACATTGAATAATAGATCTAACGCGGAAGTGTGAACTGCATTCATGGTTGAATATTATGGATGACAATATGCTGATGACATTACCGGTAAATGCCATTCATTACGGGTCACATTATTGCGATGAAAATGTCATTACAATCCATCCTCTTCAATGCCAATCTGTAAAAGTAGGTACACATAAGTATACACACCTC